>NW_027412088.1:162002210-162124805 GCF_047663935.1 Musca autumnalis | reverse complement strand
ACTCCAATTTCCCTATAGAATTCCCAATTATTTTTGAATAGATGAGTTTATTACTTCAGCTAAACAGGCGGCATTTCATTTCAGACTCAAGACCTAGAGTAGCGTAGTAGTAGTAGCGCCGAAACACGAGATCCTTAAATGTCGATTCAATATTAGAATTCAATCACAGACTGATTCGTTTCTTTATCGCCTCTTAAATAAGAACATAATGGAGCATTTTGGAAGCGAATTAATTCCATACACTCTGAGGAGCAGGTTGACCACATGCCATCACAAAAATCATTATCAACACTGAGTAATTTATTTGATATTATTTACTTTACCATTGGACCATTCCAATACTGCCCCCCTCCTCCTTACCATAAAATCCCAGACAAATTCTTACCGATGCATTTGTTTTCATAGATGCTCAACATTTTATCACTTTAGTCAGACCATATAATTTGACGTTTAATTTGCACATACATTTTGCCATTTCAACAACATCGCCAATTTGTAAGAAAAAAAATAGAACAAAATTGTGAAAATATTTTCTATGTTTGGGTGGGGAATTTACGACATAAACAAATGATGTTCGTTCACCAACCGTAGACGGGATACATAGCATTTGCATTGACTGTCTAGTGCAACAAATTTAGAAGAAGAAAAAAAAAACACATAACGCCAAGTTGCACTAATTAATACTTGCAACAATTGCAAAAACAATTTACAACATGTTGTAAAAAAAGAAAACAAAAAAGTCAGCAGTAACAGCATTCACGACGAAGTACTAATTAATCTAAAAATATCATCAACTCATAAAAATACAAATGACTTCTTAGTGCTGAAGCAACACAATTTCAAGTTGCAGTCAATTCGTACTCAAATCATCAACAAAAGTGAATAATTTAAATGGAAAGTGCAAAACTGCATGAATAGATGATTAGTGGGGATTTGTTATTTGCAATGTAATTCATACTTCAGATTTCATCATTTTCATTAGCTAAAACCAAAATACTTTCAAAAACTGTTCATAGTTCTTAATATGGGATTTGCTGCATGGCTAAAAAGCGCTTATCAAAACTATATTCGAGTACTTCATACAATTTTCTTTAAGAATCTACAGAACTATAAACATACTACTCACTATCGTGGGTGCTACGGTAGAAAACATAAGTGAACTAAGGATAGACAACTGTTACATTACCTTTTCTATTTTTGGATAATTTGAACTTTTAGAGATATTTTAATAGAAATTTCTATTCAGAGAGTTCGAATCGTCGGTTTTCCTATTTTACTTGCAAGAAATCATCGATCATTCAGTTCAACTCCAACGGGAATATGAAAAACAAGTAAGAAAGGCATTAAGTTCGGCACGGCCGAACTTGTTATACCCTCCAACGCGAGTTGTATTAAAGTAAAACTGAACAATTAGTTTCCTTTCGTTTATGAAGAAGACTAAGTACCAAATTTCAGGATTTCGGTAAAACAATGTGGTTAACTTTCAAAATGCTGAAAAACGGGAGGTACCGTTCTATGGGCGCTATAAGAAGGCGTGGACCTGTACAGACAAATTTCGGGGGGAAAATTTTATACGACCAACGACTAAATACCAAATTTCAGCCATTTCGGTGGAATATGGAAGCCACAACCTTTAAAATACCGAAAATCGGAAAGTACAGTCTATGGGGGCAATATGAAGGCGTAAACCTACATATACCTACACATTTAAGTTCTGCACACCCAACGAAGACTAAATACCAAATTTTAGCCATTTCGGTGGAATTTTTAGGGCCACAACCTTCAAAATACCGAAAATCGTTCTATAGAGGCTATATACCTGTCTATACCGACAAATTTAGAGAGGAAAGCTGAATACCCCCAATGAAGACTAAATACCAGCATTCAGCCATTTCGGTGGAATATTGAAGCCGCAACGTTGAAAATAGCGAAAATCGGGAGTGTCACTTCTATGGGGCAATATGAATACCGACATATTTAGAGGGAAAAGTTGAATACCCCCAACGAAGACTAAATACCAAACTTCAGCCATTTCGATGGATTATTCTGGCCATAACCTTGAAAATACCGTCAATCGGGAGGTATCGTTCTATGGGGGCAATATTAAGGCGTGGACCTGTACCGACACATTTCTGGGGGAAAGTTGTATATCACCAACGAAGACTAAATAAAAAATGTCAGCTAAATCGGGAGGTACCGTTCTAAGGATTGAAGGAGTTTACCATTAATTGCTTCAGAGAGCTGTCTATTGATTGATGGAGTTTACCATTATCATCAAGGATTGATGGAGTTTACCATGAATCGCTTCAGAGAGCTGTTCATTCGTGTCCTTATAACCCATTATTTCCCTTGGCTCAGAACATCTTACGATAATAATTTCCATAAATAGACCACTCGACTTCAAAACCTCTGACCTCAGAACTGAGTGGGTGCAGTTCCGAACCATGAACTATGGAATAACTGATTGAAGCAGAAAAATTAGATAGAAGTCCTAAAGCAAAGCATCTTTGGTACAGGATTAAGTAAATTGTGGGAAATAGTGAAATCACGGAAAGAAGCTATATAGTCCGGTCAAAATAGACATGCGTATAAGGGGGAAATAGCAAAAATTCCCACAAAGCTGAATTTTGGTGGAGAGCTAGGGTTGGCCATTAGAAGCAACGTCCTAGAAGTCCCCATCGATCCCATGTGTGCAAAACAAGTTATTCGGGGTCAAAGGTCATTTTTGGAGGCATTATTCAGTTTTTTTTTAATTTTTCTCAAAAACGGTATGACTTAGCAAAAGCCGGCTAAAGTAAAAGTTGTAGATACAATAATTGTCTACAAGTGTGGTCTTTACGATTCTTAAAAAAGACTTACCATTTTCGAGATATCGCGATCTAAAGGTCAAATAAAAAATTAGCCGCGTAAGTACATTGTGAGGCGAACCGGTTAAAGTAACGACACTATGTGATAGATACTTCCGTAAGCTTTCAAACGATATCCACTTTGCAGTAATCGGTTCAGTAGAACCGGGTCTAACCCGGTTTTTAAATTTGGCCTTTTTGGTCGAATAACCGGCGAACCGGATCCACAACCGTTGAAAATTATACATTTCCGTATTCAGCGCAACAATCCCTACCTTCGGACAAAACTTGAGAAAAATCGGAGAGTTTTCGTTGGGGTCGTTCCCGTTGGGTTTTCGATTATACATGTGGGTTAAATGGGCTATTTTTGCATAAAATGACTCTAACATTGAATAACTCTACTAAACACGCTCCGATTTTGTTGGAATTTTATTTTTTAGAAGATAGCTATAATTTCGCTCTTCAAGAAAATATATATTCGTCTGTTCCTGTTCGTCTGTTCGTCTGAATATGTGCATATTTCCCTTATAAGTGCATAAAAATCATGTGTTTTTTAGAACAGCTATATCTCAAGAGTGGTTCCTTCCAGGAAAAAAATTATAAAGGTCAAACTTGTAGATAATTTTTCTGTCTACAATATTTACTTTAGCCAATTTTTGATTAGATCAACAGTTTTTAAAAAATAAATCCGAAAACCTAAAAACCCTTAAAATTTGACCTTTGACCCCGAATATTTTTTTTTGCACACATGGGATCGATGGGAACTTTTAGGACATTGCTTCTAATGGCAAACCCTAGCTCTCTACCAAAATTCAGCTGTGTGGGAATTTTTGCTATTTCAATGTCTATTTTGACCGGACTAATAGTAAAAGATATGAAGAGGTGCGTGTGTTATTTCTGTCGACAGTTTATAGAGCATCCCGAAAGCATGGAAAGTTGGTAGGGTGGTCCCGCTACAGAAGCCAGACAAGGATGCCAGTAGAGGTAGAAGTGTAGCAATGTTACCCAGTTGCACAACATCAACATGGATGCCGGAAATTGCACAACAGAAAAACAGTGACCCCAAGAATCTTAGCGCGGTTTGTGGTCGGTATTCGATTACACTGTGAACCAAAAATAATTTTTTTCAAAATGATGGTAAAAACCGAGTAGATTATGAAAGTATAGCTAAAAATATGAGACACGTGTATCGGCGTTGTTGAAACGTAGCATTGTTTAATTACAACACTGTAATCTTGTATTCCTAATTTGTCTAGTTCTTCGTCAAATAATAAACCACTTGTCACTCTTTGATTGGTCGTTGCATTCAGCAATTTGTTTATGCTAACGCACTTTTATAATACGAAGTTCTACGTATCTTTTTAACATGAATATTCTTCACTTCGTTTCTAACCTTTGCAAATACATGAAGTATTATATTAAAATAAAGAACCCACTGGTGTTTTATTTTAACAGGTTATGGGCCCAGTGCTTTATTTTTTTTGAAAACGTATTTGCAAAGTTTTAAGTTTAAAGTTTACTTTTAATTTTAAATAAAAGTTTTTGAAGTGCAATGACGGAAGAATACATCCATATTTCCCACCGACTAAATAATCACAACTATAGGCTCTGGAAGTTCAACGTCGATGCGGTTTTAAAAGGCCACGGATTGCTTACGATTGCTCAAGGGAAAACTAAATTTGATGATTCAGTTTCGCAAGATCAAAAGGATTTATGGATGAAGCGTGATGGAAAGGCTATGGGTATTCTAATAAATTCAATTGAAAAGGACCAAGCAAACCACGTAATGTCATGTAGCACATCGAACGAAGTCTACGAAAAATTAAAAAATATTCACGACAAGCAAAGTGAAGTAAAAGTAATGTGCCTTTACGAAGAATATTTCTCTCTAAAAATGCAAGAAGAAGAATCAGTTGCAGCATATGTGTCAAAAGTGTCTTCATTAGCAGCCGAAATAGAGGCACAAGGGGAGAAGCTGTCTGACAATATAAAAATGGTACGCATAATAAGTAGCCTACCACCGAAATACCAAAATTTTAAAACGGTATGGTATAACATAAAAGAGGGGAGAACCATAGAAAACTTGATGGCAAAATTGCAATTAGAAGAAGACCAATTGCAAAAGAACGGCGACGCAGAAGTAGCAGAGGCAGCATTTAATGCAAAAACAAATAAATTTAATAAGTCATATGCAGAGAGAAAGAGAACATCAAAATGTAATTTTTGTCACAAATTGGGACACTGGGAAAGAGAATGCCGCATAAAGAAAAAAACAAAATAAGCAAAAACAAGAACCATCAAAACGCAGAGATAATCATAATGATGAAGTTGCTTTTGTTGCGTCGACGTCAGACGTAACATCAGCTCCCTACAGTGACGTGTGGATTGCAGACTCAGGCGCTACAGAACATATGACACCAAGAAGAGAGTGGTTCTCAGAGTTTCAGCCGTTAACAGAAACCCGGTTTGTTTACATTGCAAATAATGAGAGATTGTTAATTAAAGGTTTTGGTACAATCCACATAAACTCTCTAGTAAACAACAAATGGATACCACGAATTCTCACTAATGTACAATACGTCCCACAATTAAAACAAAACTTGTTCTCAACTGGATCAACAACATCAAAAGGGCTCTCAATGGTAACAGAATCCAAACATTGTATTTTGAGAGACAAAAACAACAATGTATTAGCGAGTGGTGTACGTGACTCTAAAAATCAATATAGAATGATGTTTCAAGTAAGAAATAATTTTATTGCAAATTCCGCTAAATTGGATTCCCTTCAACAATGGCATTGTCGGCTCGGACATATTAACACTGCCACCATCAAAACAATGTGCGACAAAAAACTGGCTGATGGATTAGAATTAAAAGACAAATCAGAATTCTTTTGTGAAGATTGCCAACGAGGTAAAATGCATCGTTCATCACATGGATCGTCGGTCAAACGTGATGCAGCTAGATCCGAATATTTCCATATGGACTTGTGTGGCCCCATGCATGAGACTGGGATTGGAGGCGTTCGTTATTTCATGTTGCTTAAAGACGAAAGCACATGTTTCAGGTATGTTTACTTTTTAACAAACAAATCTGAAGTGCATAACAAATTGAAATCTTTCATTTCTATGGTACGCAACATGACTGGCGAACGGGTGAAATACATGCGGTGTGACAACGGCACGGAGTTTATGAATAAAGAGGTTGCCGAGCTCCTGTCAAATAATGGAATTGTTTTGGAAAAGGTTTCCCCCTATACTCCTCAACAAAACGGATTTATTGAAAGGGATAACAGGACGGTTCAAGAGTCAGCGCGTACAATGTTACTGGCGAGTAACTTAAATAAATATCTATGGCCAGAGGCAGTGAGAACAGCTGTTTACATTCTCAATAGATCGACATCAACAAAACATGCAAAAACACCATTTGAGTGTTGGTTTGACAAGAAACCAAATTTGGGTCATATTAAGATTTTCGGCAGTGAGTGTATGGTGTACGAACCCAAACAGCTTGGAAGAAAGAAGTGGGATGCCAAAGCCAAGAAGATGTTTTTAGTTGGTTATGAACCAACTGCTAAAAATTATCGTTTGTATGATCCCTACTCGAAAAAGGTGATTGTCAGTTGCGACGTTGTTTTCAATGAAAAGGTTGTAAGAATTAGTTGGACTACTAAGTCTGAAGATGAATCAAACCATGACCATGCAGAAGAGCAAAGCAGTGAGTTGGACATTTCATCATTCAAACACCAATTGTCAAGCACGCCTAAGAGTTCGATGAAGAAGGAACCATCGACAATTGATGCAGATGTTACGACACCAGATAACACAACTGAAGTTGAATTAAGAAATGATGGCAGAGAACACAAAAGGTATGGATTGCGAAAAGAAATTGTTCCACCTCAGCGATTTGGCATAGACCACATGGGTTGTGTAGCAACTATAGCTGAACCCGACAATTACGAAGAGGCTGTAAACTCACAGTATTCACAACAATGGATAACAGCCATCCAAGAAGAGATTAACTCACTTGAAGAGAACCAGACATGGGAATTGGTAGCAAAACCCGCAGAGAAAAATGTTGTTGGCTGTAAGTGGGTATTTGAAATTAAGAGCAGCCCAAATAAAGACCCAATATTCAAAGCTCGACTGGTTGCTAAAGGCTATTCGCAGAAGCCCGATATCGATTTTAAAGAAACATACTCACCTGTAGTGAGGTATGATTCAGTGAGAGCTGCTTTAGCGTAAGCCGCGTTTGAAGATATGGAGATGCTACAATTTGATGTCAAAACCGCTTTCCTGTATGGCGAACTGGCTGAGGAGCTGTACATGGAAGTTCCAAAAGGAATAGTTACGGAAAGTTCAAATTTGGTATGTCGTCTTAAAAAATGTCTCTACGGATTGAAACAAGCCTCTCGAAATTGGAATTTCAAATTTATAGAATTTTTAAAGAAATTCAAGATGAAACAATCATCAGCTGATCCATGCGTGTTCTATGGAAACATAGAAAACTACAAAATTATTTTATTGTTGTATGTTGACGATGGATTAATAATGTGCCATTCAAAGAACATATTAACATTATTTATCGATGATTTAGCCAAAACATTTCGCATCACATGTGGCGAACACAACTACTATGTTGGAATTGAAATACATCGTGATAGAGAAAACAAGTCAATTAAAATCAATCAACGAGCATATATTCAAAAAATACTTAGAAAGTTTAATATGGATACTGCTAATAATATATCAACACCAGCTGACAGCAATGTATTTTTAACCAAATATGTTGATGAAGAAGACGTTAAATATCCCTTTAGACAAGCAGTTGGGTCACTTAATTTTGCTGCTATTGTATCCAGACCCGATATTTCGTACGCAGTTGGAGAAGTTAGCAAATTTACAGAAAATCCAAAAAGTTGTCACGTAAATGCTATAAAGCGAATATTTAGGTACCTAAAATCAACTATTGATTATTGTTTAGAGTACAAATCATCTGATGTTTTTAAGTTTGATGGATACACGGATGCAGATTTTGCTCGTGATATAGATTCAAGGAGATCTACAACTGGTTACGTATTCTTGGTAAACGAATGTGCTATTACTTGGAGAAGTCATCGTCAGAAGACAGTTGCGTTATCGACAACGGAAGCCGAATGTATGGCAGCATGTGAAGGTGCAAAGGAGGCAATTTGGCTTCAACAATTACTTTCCGACATCGGATGTTGTCAAATCTCACCAACAGTCATCCATATAGATAATCAAGGTGCACTTCGTCTTATTGAAAATCCAGAATTGCATCATAGTACAAAACATATAGACATTAGATTACAATTCATACGTGAGCTTAAAAATAACAAAACTATAGAATTTAGATACGTTAACACACAATTGCAACGTGCTGATATTCTTACAAAACCTTTAGTTGCTCAACAATTTAAAAATAATATAGAATTATTAGGAATGTTGGAATTAAAACAATGAGTGAGAGTGTTGAAACGTAGCATTGTTTAATTACAACACTGTAATCTTGTATTCCTAATTTGTCTAGTTCTTCGTCAAATAATAAAACACTTGTCACTCTTTGATTGGTCGTTGCATTCAGCAATTTGTTTATGCTAACGCACTTTTATAATACGAAGTTCTACGTATCTTTTTAACATGAATATTCTTCACTTCGTTTCTAACCTTTGCAAATACATGAAGTATTATATTAAAATAAAGAACCCACTGGTGTTTTATTTTAACAGGCGTTTTTATAGTTTACATCGAAAAGTAACCACAGTAGGCGGGGCAAATTCCGCCTATTTTTAAATTCTTTCGAAATATTCGAGTTGAGATATTATGGAATCCTTGCATTTTAGGTATATAGTGTCTTTGGCAACTTTACAGAAGAGGATGTGGGCAATATTTTTGGTAAAAATTTTAACACTCATGCGGTCCATCAAAGTGGTTTTTTTGTCCTTTTTTCGAAAATCATTCAAAAATTTCTTTAAAATTTGATCACATCAAATCTAAATATTCCACAAAATTGTTCGCCACAAAATGTTACTATAGGTCTCAGAATACACCAAATCTGTAAATCTTATCTATCGCCAGAAATCTCTAAAAATGAAAAACACGTTTTAGGGTTATAGTCGGACTTCATCTGAGTTTATTCAAAATTGTCCCACAAAACATAATTTTAGAGAGATGACGCCAAAGACAGAAATATTTTTCGTCAAATTTCACTATGGGTCACCAAAGAGACGAAATGTTCATTTACATTATATATCAGTATCATAGCAGTATCAATATTACTGGAAAAAAAACATGAAAATATTTCCTAACTACGTAATTTAAGTTAAAAGTACTAAAAAAAGGAGATATTCGCTTTGAAATAAAACGTTGACTTTTTCCGCAAATAAGTTTTTTGCCCATTCCGACCCCTGAATATTATCCGACCATCACCAAAATAAATAGGCTTCTTCCCCTCGGGGACACTCATCAACATCCAAAATTTGGTGACGATCCGATCAAAATTGCGACCGCTTATTGAAGCAACATTCCTATGTTTGTATTCTTTGCGAAGCAAAGACGACATAAAAACAGTAGTGGATATAAAATTCTTTAGTTCGACTCAAATTGTAGGGTAAACAGGTTTAGGGCCATACAGCAAATTTCTCATTTTGTTTAATTTGCTAGATGGCTTTATTGACCTGTTTATCGATACAGAGTCGGCGAAAAAGGGAACTGATGAAGTTGTTTGGTGACAACTGAAACTATAGTATTCCCTACCCTTCGCCCGCAACTAATCAATTTCATATCCACTTTAAAATATTTTGTTGTTATTCAAACAATTGAATTACAACAAAATATGGACTTAAGCTGAAATAAACACAAAGATGTAACATTTTTTTCTTTAACAATATTCCCAAAGTAAAGGATTTTGCTAGATTTTGCTCCAGTATGGAATTATGTAAAATTGACAGTCCAAATATATACACTTGTAATGGAATTTTGTAAGGAAATAGTATACCTAGATTTATGATTTGTTCTGAAACTCATAGTGAAATTTTGTGTAGAACTTTTCATCTTTTGACACTTTTCACCTAGAACCAAGCTTCATATTACTTTCATGTATCAACCCGAAAAAAGAGGGGAAAAAATTCATCAAAAAAATTGGGAAATATTTTCATGTTTTTTCAGTAAAATTTATACTGCAATGATATTGATATATAATGTAAATAGACATATTGTCCCTTTAGTTACCCACAGTTTGATTTGAAATTTGACGAACAATATTTTTGTCTTTGACGTCACCTCTTTGAAATTATGTTTTGTGGGACAATTTTGAATAAACTCAGATGAAGTCCGACTTTAACCCTAACAGATTTGGTGTATTCTGAGACGAACAATTTTGTAGAATATTTGGATTTGATATGATCTCATTTTAAAGAGTTTTTGAAAGATTTTCGGAAAAAGAACCAAAAAGACCCCTTTGATGAACCGCATGAGGGTTAAAATTCTTAACAAAAATATTGCCCACATCCTCCTCTGTAAAGTTGCCAAAGACACTATATACCTAAAATGCAAGGATTCCATAATATCTTAACTCGAATATTTCGAAAAAAAACTAGAAATGGGCGGAACTTGCCCCGCGAGCAAAATGGTAAAAAGTAGGGTAAATAGGTGTTTAGCCTTTCATAAATGACATTAAGGAATATACTCGACACCAATACCGTACAGCTATTCACATACGTACCACTTATTACCATCCGGAGGGGGTAGAATACAGAAAACGTAGAGGTTTAATAGTTTCGGAGACATCACCCCACCCCACGATATTTTTCCTAAATTTCATGTACAACTGTTATCAACATATATACAGTATAGTCTCGATAATCCGGACAACGCGGTAATCCGGACACTAGAATTTTTTACATTGTAGACTCGGTAATCCGGACATCTCACATTTTTCGTACCTCGATAATCCGGACATCAATATGTTTTACTATCTTGATCATTATATTCTTATTTATTTCATTGACGTTTTCGTTCTTAGCTATAGCAATTGGTGTATAAATAAGAAAAATTAAGTTTTCTGGCTAGCCACTGTTGACTCAGTTATACAGTCAATATGGAATTAACTATTTGAATCTGTCGAATGATGTTTCTACCCTTCAACCATCGACATCTGACTATGATAAGCAACAGTATTTTAAACCTAGTGTTGGGTAGGCAAATTGCCTTACAAAATCGATGTTAGGTGTCCCTTTCCTCTACAGGAATTAGTTCGTTAGGCTCCGATTAGTGAGAAAGTCCCTTGGAACTGTACCTAGAAATGTTTAAAACATTTAAAGCGTTGTTATTAATATCTTTGTTTTTACATTCTGTAACTCATTTTTGAGTTACCGACAAAAATCTGTAAAATTCAATGGAAATTATGAATGAAAAGTTTAAATAAAATTTGACAGCACTCTTGCTATAGGCAGAACTTAACGGCCACTTTTTTAGTCGATAACTCACTGAAAAATATCGTTAATTACCGAAATTATAAGCAATTTAAGTTTATCGATTTTTTCGGTAACGCAAAAAAATTAGTTGGAGAATCGCACTTCTTGTATAGAAATGTCAATAAATTAAATTAAATATACGCATGACTCCTTTTATTATCACTCTGTGATATACAAAATCTCCTAAGTTATATCTCAAGTCGTAACAGGCTCATGTCCCATGGACTCTGAAAATCAATATGTGTACGTAGACAACAATGTTTACATCCTTGAATAAAATATTAATAAATTTACGAGTACACCAACTGTAGAAAAGTTGTAGACTACAAAAATACACAGGAAATGTCACCTAAATTACGCTGGAGGCGTAAAATAAAGAAGTAAATTTGGTAGCCAGGAAAGCTGCTTAAAATGGTCGCAGCCCGTGATATTTGCTTAATATGAATTCGTTTACCTTAGATGTCAAGTTATTATCTAGTAAACTTTCGATATTAATGATTTGAACTTAAAAAATTATGTGTCTTTTTGAATAATCGGTAATCCGGACAATTCTATAATCCGGACATCGCCAAAACATGTGGTGTCCGGATTATCGAGACTATACTGTAATTGATTATCCAAAGTTTCGAAGTTTTTGATAAATCGAGAGTCACCAGCACTGTCATATCACACGGCTTGTTTTGTTTGAGACACTATATACCTAAAATGCAAGGATTCCATAATATCTTAACTCGAATATTTCGAAAAAAAACTAGAAATGGGCGGAACTTGCCCCGCGAGCAAAATGGTAAAAAGTAGGGTAAATAGGTGTTTAGCCTTTCATAAATGACATTAAGGAATATACTCGACACCAATACCGTACAGCTATTCACATACGTACCACTTATTACCATCCGGAGGGGGTAGAATACAGAAAACGTAGAGGTTTAATAGTTTCGGAGACATCACCCCACCCCACGATATTTTTCCTAAATTTCATGTACAACTGTTATCAACATATATACAGTATAGTCTCGATAATCCGGACAACGCGGTAATCCGGACACTAGAATTTTTTACATTGTAGACTCGGTAATCCGGACATCTCACATTTTTCGTACCTCGATAATCCGGACATCAATATGTTTTACTATCTTGATCATTATATTCTTATTTATTTCATTGACGTTTTCGTTCTTAGCTATAGCAATTGGTGTATAAATAAGAAAAATTAAGTTTTCTGGCTAGCCACTGTTGACTCAGTTATACAGTCAATATGGAATTAACTATTTGAATCTGTCGAATGATGTTTCTACCCTTCAACCATCGACATCTGACTATGATAAGCAACAGTATTTTAAACCTAGTGTTGGGTAGGCAAATTGCCTTACAAAATCGATGTTAGGTGTCCCTTTCCTCTACAGGAATTAGTTCGTTAGGCTCCGATTAGTGAGAAAGTCCCTTGGAACTGTACCTAGAAATGTTTAAAACATTTAAAGCGTTGTTATTAATATCTTTGTTTTTACATTCTGTAACTCATTTTTGAGTTACCGACAAAAATCTGTAAAATTCAATGGAAATTATGAATGAAAAGTTTAAATAAAATTTGACAGCACTCTTGCTATAGGCAGAACTTAACGGCCACTTTTTTAGTCGATAACTCACTGAAAAATATCGTTAATTACCGAAATTATAAGCAATTTAAGTTTATCGATTTTTTCGGTAACGCAAAAAAATTAGTTGGAGAATCGCACTTCTTGTATAGAAATGTCAATAAATTAAATTAAATATACGCATGACTCCTTTTATTATCACTCTGTGATATACAAAATCTCCTAAGTTATATCTCAAGTCGTAACAGGCTCATGTCCCATGGACTCTGAAAATCAATATGTGTACGTAGACAACAATGTTTACATCCTTGAATAAAATATTAATAAATTTACGAGTACACCAACTGTAGAAAAGTTGTAGACTACAAAAATACACAGGAAATGTCACCTAAATTACGCTGGAGGCGTAAAATAAAGAAGTAAATTTGGTAGCCAGGAAAGCTGCTTAAAATGGTCGCAGCCCGTGATATTTGCTTAATATGAATTCGTTTACCTTAGATGTCAAGTTATTATCTAGTAAACTTTCGATATTAATGATTTGAACTTAAAAAATTATGTGTCTTTTTGAATAATCGGTAATCCGGACAATTCTATAATCCGGACATCGCCAAAACATGTGGTGTCCGGATTATCGAGACTATACTGTAATTGATTATCCAAAGTTTCGAAGTTTTTGATAAATCGAGAGTCACCAGCACTGTCATATCACACGGCTTGTTTTGTTTGAGTCCTCGACTAATATGTCTGTACATGGCGTGTAGCCAGTGTTGCCGACTTTGACTATTTATGGTCCTTTCGGCGTTTTTTAGGCCCAAAATTGGAAAATTACGATTTTTCACGTAAGCCAAAATTACATAAAATAAAACAGGATTACTATATTTTAATCAAAATGTAACCAAAGTATTTTAGGAAAGCGATGTTGCAAACTCTGTTCTTTACGTTTTTTAATGTTCCTGGTAATTTCCAGTCATATTTTCGTTTAGGATTTTTAATGGATGAAAATCGTCCATCTTGTTATGAAAAATGTAGGAGTCCAGCTTTCTACCCTCTTCAAGAGGACAGTTAGTCAATCAGTTTTTAATAATTTTTTTTCCGATTTTTAACAACCATAATGTACGCGATACTTGAGCAAAACTGTCGTTCAAAACTGTTAAAACTCTCATCCAGTGAAATATTTTTTATGGCGGTATTTAAGTGAGATTATGTTAGATTTACTGCTATAGTTTGTATATGTAGTCACTAAAATTTGCATAACTATCAGCGAAAAAAAATTTGCATTAAACGGTAACAAAACCTAGTTTTGGACTATTTTGAGGATTTTTGATTTAACAAAAAATATTGAAGATTTTACGATTTTTTACGATTTCCGTTCAAAACGTGTCGGCAACGCTGCGTGTAGCGCTGTTTTATTGCTGTGCTGCTTATGAAAGTCATGCTAACGATCAAGTTTTTTCATCGAATAGACCATAAATGCGGCTTTAAGAGATGTTTAGTAAAAATTCAGTTTTCGTCCCATAAAAATCAATATGGAAACAAGGATCGTACCGGTGACAAGGGTTAATGTTAACCGATCGCCTTAAAATGTCATATATAAGGGCTTTGGATCAAATGGAAAATATTTATTAAATAAAAAATAATTTAAAGAATTAAGTTTCAGTGTTTTATTTAGAAATGCACTTAAAACTAGAAAGTAATTTGTCGCTTTGCCTCAATAAATGTATTCTTTCTCATGATGGAATCTCTCAAATCTTGGAATCTTGCGTTTAATTTTGCAACAATTTATAATTTATTTGAGAGATTCCATCATGAGAAAGACTACATTTATTGAGGCTAAGCGACAAATTATTTTCTAGTTTTCATATTTTAAATTATTTTTTATTTTTAACTTTTTAGTAAATACATTTTTTTTTGACCACTGAGAACAAAATTATAGTCAATTTAGGCCGAAAATTTTGATAAAAACTTTAAAATGCCTGAAATCGTATAGTATCGTTATATAACGGCTATACCAAAACCTGGCCTATGTCAACAATTTTTGGTGGAGAAGTTTATGTACCATTGGGGACTCCAAATGCCAAGTTACAGCCAATTCGACCTAAAAATGAAGATAAAATCCTTAAAACAATTGAAATCGGGATATACCGCTATATGGGGGCTATAACAAAACCTGGACTTATGTCAACAATTTTTGGTGGGGAAGTTTCGGAACCATTGGGAACCCCAAATGCCAAATTACAGCCTATTCGGGTTAAAAATGAAGATAAAATCCTTAAAACACTAGAAATCATGTGGTACCGCTATATGGCGGCTATACCAAAACCTGTACCTATGTCCATCATTTTTATTGAGGAAGTTTCTGTACCAATGAGGGGTCCCATTGCTAAGTTACAGCCAAGTCGGCTTAAAAATGAAGATAAAATCCTCATAATACTTGAAATTGGGTGGTACCGCTATAAGGGGGCTAAACCAAAACCTGGACCTATGTTCACAATTATTGGTGGGGAAATGCTGTATCATTGGAAATCCCAAATGCCAAATGACAGCTAATTCGGGCAAAAATTAACATAAAATCCTCAAAATACCTGAAATCGGGTGGTACCGCTATATGGGGGCTATAAGAAAAAATGGGCCCATATTCATGTATTGTCATCCAAATCTGAAAAGTGTGCAAAGTTTCAGTTCGACTCTCCAACTGCGTTAAAAATTAGTTACTAAATTTGAACTAAATCGGGTGGTAACGCCACATGGGGGCTATAGGAAAAAATGGACCCATTTTGAATTTGGTTTCATATTCATGTATTGTCATCCAAATCTGAAAAGTGTGCAAAGTTTTTGTTCGATTGGTCAACTGCAACTGTGTCAATAATGAGTTACAAGATTTGAAATGCAAGTTAAATAAAACACCGTTAAAACACTGTTAAATTGACCAATCTTTGTTTTAATTTCATATTCATGTATTGTCATCCAAATCTGAAAAGGGTGCAAAGTTTCAGTTCGATTGGTCAACTGCAACTGTGTAACCAGTTTTGAACTAAACGGATACCAAAGCAAGTTAAATAAAACACTGTAATAAAAAATGACGTTTTTTGGACTGCCCTACCCTCCTTACTATGGTGGAGGGATAAACGATTAAATACATTTTTTGAGTTATATCCTAGGAAAATGAATAGTTATCATACGTGATTAAAACTATGCTACAAAAACACCGGAATTTAACAATGCAATCAGTTAGGTTTCCTGCTTATAATTACTGCAAAATAGTTGTAGTTGGAATTTCACAATAGTTAATATACAATAATAGATAATTTTTTTGTGTTAAACTCTGACTTAAGCTAAAGTTACAAAAAAAAAAATTAAGCATGGTCCGTTGAAGCCAATCATTCGGACTCATGCATATTTTTGTATGTATGTTAATACAGAGTAGTTATGACTATAAAGCAATTTGCGTTATTTTTGTTTTAAGTTGATATTCTCCAAACACCGAAAGGTGTGTCTTTCCTTTCTATCGGAAACATTCGCCCAAGTGAGGTGTTTTTTTATTTTTTTGGTTTTGTTAACCCGCGGGGTTAGATGGTTGGAATGACGTTGACTTGAAAACTTCAAAAAAGAGCGCCCGAAACCAACAACTTTCAAAGCCAACAACATGAAATGAAAGAATAAACCAAAATATGAATAACAGGCCAAAAATGTATGTAATTGTTTTGAGAGCTGTGAGGAACGTGGGCAACATTTGTATATTACATACATACATATGTATGCTTATGTTTCTCTATGTTGGTTTACCGTGGACTTTAGCGTAACTAAAGCGTCGTCGTCATTTATAATTAAGGTAATTAACGTAAAATTTCGTCTGTGTGTAGTTTTGAATGAAATGCGTGCAGAAAATTGTTTATCATATTTCATTCATAAATCTATCAGTTTTGTAAAATAAAATTTGTTGGGGTGTTAGATTTCTCACCGGTCGGCAACTTCCATAGAAGTTTGTCTCTAAGAAGCCCACTTACTGTTTTGTTCCACACACATACCGCTCACTTTAAATGGGTGCGAATATTAATGTTAATTGACAGCCGGAAGAACGGTATAATTCATGTGGAAATTTGTGTTTCTACATTTTGACTGTTGTCTTAGATACAGCTGCCAAAATATAAGTAGACCTTTGAAAGGCAACATTCAGCCAATAGACAAATAATCAAATGTATTTTATGTTTTTGGCGTAACCGGATAATCACTATTATCCGCCAATTAAACGCCTTTCCAACTAATTATAATTGTAGGTTGAGGGTGTTGGGAAGTGTGAAGAAGTAATTTTTGGCTTCTTTTTTCATGTTGGAAATTATGGGTTTGGTCAAGTCAAACAATAAAATTCTAAAAGTAAGTTACAGTTTTACAGGATGGTAAGAACATCAATGTAATAAAGGTAGTTTTTCTCACAGAGATGCGGAAACAGATAAAGTTAAAAAAACTGTTAAAGTACTGAGATTAGTGCGGAACTTCAAAAAAGTCAAAATTCTTATTGAGAACCCAAGGTGATATTACTGCAATTATATTTAAATTTTAGCTTTTAATAAGATCCCACTTAGGGAAGAAGCCAACGCGCATATCTCTGCGCTTTTCCAAAAGGTAATCATTTACTTAATCCTTCTAAAGATGTTTTGGTCGTCATTTGTGCGGAATTAGTTATCATGACGGAATTCAAATAACTTTTCTGTTACTATCACATCCCCCTATATATTCTTTCAACTTATACGGACCAGGGTTGATATGAAGCCGTTATTCTCTGCATAAGCAGATTGGTCCATGAATTTTCCATAAAGTACTTTACTTGAACACATCAAGTAAATCTTAGTCAACTTTAGCAAGTATCCATCAATGAATAGGACTGTCGGAGTTGACAAAAATATGGTAAGTATCAATCTGCTTCTCTTGAGTGTTCTCCAGAATTTGCCGCATAATTAAAATTCACCATTGACGGTGGATTTGTTAGGAATCTAACCGCATTGATATGGCCCAATTATTTCATTGGCAGCAGTTGTTCTTGCAGAATGCTGGATGGGATTTTATAGACGATGTATTTTGTACATAGTTCTGTCTGCATTTTTGTATACTCACGGCATATTCAAAGTTTCAATATGCCTTCATTTTGGCAGATGGTGTAACTTGCGTCTTTTGGGATTGGTTCTGTAACATTGCTACGTGGGCTGAACGGTAACTATCTGGCATAACAATTAAAACGCGAATATTTACCATCAAAAATAGTTTTACTGTTTTCATAAGTAGTCTCCAGCATGATTTATACTATGTTTCATGCGCTCAAACCAATTGCTGAATCATTTTTTCCACCCCGATTGAGACACCTCCAAAACATGGTTTTTGAACACTACAGAAACTTCTGGCCACGAAAATCGTTGACCACGCCTTTTTTCTTGATATTCTGGAATCAAATGAACTCATTGGATCCCCAGTCAAGGCTGTACGGCGGATGACCCATCAATTCCACGTTTCGTTCGATCCAACAGGCGCTGGTTTAAAACGATGTGTGAGAGCCCACATTGTCATGATGCAGAATGATTTGTCTTCTCTTGTTCGCTTTTTGAATTTCTCAGGAGACTTCAGGCAAACAAATTATAGTGCACCACTCCGAATTAACCGTTCAATTTTTGCTGAAAAAAGGACAACCTATTGCTTCGAAGTGCTTCTTACATGAACAACTTTCGTTTCAGCCTCCAAAGCATAGATAGCAGATTCGTCGTCTGCGACGATCTTATAAACACCGTTTGAAGCACCGCTATCGATTTTATGCACCATTTCTTTGAACCAATTCACAGGAGCCTTTTTTGAGCGATTGTCCAATTTTGCTGGATCTAACGAGAAAAATCCATTTTTGTGGCCAGGTGTTTATGCAATATCAAATGTTGGTTGGTGGAAGAAATGCCCAAGGATGCCCCTATCTCACGGCATTTAACATGGCGATCTCGCATTATCCGTTCATGCACGGCATATTTTTATCTGCCACAACGACCGATTTTGGGCGACACTCACGACCTTTGTTTTTGGCGAGTGCCGACCACGGTTGAATTCATTAAACCGTAGTCCTATAGGATGGGTCTTTATCGACATACAAAGATTTAATTTGATCGATACACTCTTGCGGTGATTATCCTTGTCGAAAGTTGTGAAAATTCATGGACGAAAATGTTCACATTTAAATTCCATTTTTTGCTGAAAAAATAATAAAAAAAAAGAAAAAATAATTTTTTTAATTCACTGTAAACAACACCCCAGCAAACACAATGTCGGACGTCCGACGCGTCTGCTCAAAGTCGGAAGTTTTTTCCGTCGCGTCTGACCGACTTCGGTCCGAACTCTGTCCGACTAGTCTGACGAACTTTTTCCCGTCCTCTCTCTCCCTCTCTGAAGAGAATTTTTTCTATTTTCTCTTTTGCTGCTTTGGCAAAATTAAGTGTAAATAAGCAGAGAGATAAGAATTGTACATGCTTTGCTCGCACATTGTAAATGTGTAATTGTTGATGTGCCGACGTTGATGCAGTACGAACGAAAAATTGAGTGCTCGGGTTTTAATTTCTGTATCGGAGAACAAATTTGGTTTATTTTTGTAATGCGTGCTGATGCAAGCTAGTGTTTAAATGTTATTCATAGTGATCGGTTGCATACAAATTTCTTTATTTTTATGAAGTTAATGAAAGTAAAGATTTTTTTCGTCAAACTTCAACACTATTCCGTTGAAAGTCATATGTTTTATATTTGTATATGGCCAAAGTTAAGTTTCTTAACACTTTTATGTGTATCAAAAAATTTTTGCATGTGATGGCATGTATTTTTTCATATATTATTAACAATTGTTTTACATATTTCACAGATCGTGTTGACGAATTTGTTTTTCCACCAAGTCGCGCATTTAACACAGCATAAGATGTTATTAAAACCTTTAATATGTTTGTAGTAGGTAAACTTATAGGATTTGGATATTTCATGAATTAACTCTGTATTTTCAACATCTTTTAATAATAAAAAAATTCTGGTCTAATGCTGGTAAATAAATCAGAAGTTCATACGATAGTTCATCTGATGACTTCGGACCAAATTCGGTCCACAAGTCGGCAAACACATTTGAATTTCATAAGATTTTACTTCCGAATTCGGACCGATATCTGTCCGAAAGTCGGTCAAAAAATCAGAAATTTATACGATAGTTCATCAGAGTTCGAACCGAATTCGATCCGAAAGTCGGCTAAAACATCCGATTTTCATCCGAATTTCGGTTAGAGAACACGTCAACCACGCCATATGACTTTCGGTCAGAGTTCGGACCGAATTCGGATCCGAACTCGGACGTTTCATCCGATTTTGGTTTGCTGGGACATAACATGGACGTACGAAAAAATGTCCTGAGTGAGTCTAGGCTAAAAACTATCAAACTTTCCAAAAAAATTTCAAATTGCGCCTGGCAAAACGCGATGTTGCCTAGGCCAGGTGGTTTTCGTGCAGCCCTCGTATCATTTTTCAAGGGATGCGATATGGTTTCCTGTTCAATCTAGCCTCCATTTCTATAAATGTGGCTGCTTCAACTAGCTGTGATCACGAAACTTTATTGACGTGGCTGACGTGGGAATAATCTTTGTCTACTCATGCGTACATGCTGAGAAAAAATATGATTGATACAACAATATTCGAAGAGCAACAATTACAACAATTGTTTTTGTCATATCCAACAATATTTTTTTTCTGCTGGACGATATTCTCTTTTCTTCAACAATTTTATTCTCTTCTCTCGTTATTCGATACCGTGGTGAAAACACAATTTTTGGTGAGTTTTGTTCCTCTTATCTTTGTTTTTAATTTTATATTTGTTCCTATTTTGTGTAGGTACACCATGAGATTCCTGTTTTTATTTGTTTCTTCTTTATTATTCTTCTTTGTGTTTTAATAGTTGAGTTACACCACAAAATGAAAAGTGTTTTTGATCGTAATTTGTGTTTTCTGTTCATATTTGTTATGGTTTTGTGGTATTCCTTATGTTGAGGTAGGTGCTTAGGGGATGAGCGCAATGGAGTAGTTATGTTTCTTCATCAAATTTGTTGCCTTTTTAGTTTAACCTGGCAAAACCCGGCCATGTCTTGTGTTTGTCAATATTCATAATATTATGCGTGACATTTATACCAAAGTTATGAGGAAAGTGTATATGGGAATAAAATAAGATCAAATCAAAAATTTCAGTAATAGCTTTTCTGAGCTGACAATAGTTTTTGTAAAAACTCTAGATTATGACATTTCCTACCATCGGTATTGTTAATGATTTTTAAAATATTGAGGATTTCTTTTTATGTTTGCAGCAAAATATAGTTTTTTTATTTATTTTTGGATTTGCAATTGCAATGCTTGGAAAAAACAAATGAATTGTTGGAACAAAAATAAACATTTTTCTTCCAACAAAAGCGAAAAATATTTTTTCTCTGCGTGTAAGAAAGCACAACATAGCAATTCTTTGTGCAGCGCACTATAGGTCAAACCGCACATTTTACTGGCTAAAAGCCAGATACCACACTTTGTATTTTCACTTATTTTGTTTTACTTTCTTGTAAGAAACACTTCAAAGATAATAACAAGTAGAACGGCATTAAAATCGGCCGGGCCCAAATTTTTATACCCTCCACCACCAACTGGATTGAAGTAAAAATGTAAAATTAGTACATACTAAGCTCTTCATCTACGTTAAATCAAATTCTTTGGAGGAGAATAATATTGTTACGAAAATAACAGATAGGTTAAGTTAATTTCGACGAATTTCTGTTAATTTAAGAATTTTAATTGTAACTTAAATTTTCATTAAGCATTTAGTTCATTTAAATCAAATTTACAACAACAATAATTACTCTATAAGAATTCCAATCACTACTATTCTATGTTGCTTTGATCTTGTTATTGTTGTACCCTTTAGTTCGCTCTCTCTTATTTATTTCTGCAACAACAACTATTACTGCAATCATGAAATTATTGCTTAGTATTAATTTTCACACTTTACTTAGCTAAATTGTTTTTGTACTCTCTCTTTCTCTCATTCATTTTGACTATTCAAGTATGCTTCGATATTGTGCCACCTCGTATTTTCTACTGCTGGCGCATTGTTGCGTTGTTTACATTAATTCGTCTGTCTGTATGAGCGTACATGTGTGTATTTGCCAAGCATTAGCATTTTGTCTGAACATTGTAGAACCTCCCAGGTTAAGGGGACTGGAAAAGTCTATGCATACGCAAGAGGGTATAAATACGAGTGTGTCGCGGGTGGGCAGAGTTAGTTGTTAATAAACAGCCTAGCTTTGAACCGTAGTGTAAGTAAAGAATTTACCTGAATAGAGTAAAGCATTTTGCTTCCTGGAGATAAGCTGTGTGCTAGTAGAGAAATAAAGTCTTGTGTGAATAACCGAAGTGAATAACGTCAATAAAGCATAGTAGAATCGTAATCCAAAACGGAACCTGCTTTATTTGGTACAAATCGTAACGGGGAATAAAACAACGTGTACACGGACGGGATTAAGTTCAAAACCTAATTCCGTAACAATATTTTAACTGATGATAATCAATTTATACTGAAAAATTTCTGTGTGGATGTTTTCTACCCAACCAAAAATTTAAGGTTGATAATTGTTTACCACCAACGGAAACTAAATACGAAATTTCGGCCATTTCGGTGGGATATTAAGGCTAAAACCTTGAAAATACCGAAAATCGGGAAGTACCGTTCTATGAGGGCTATATGAAGTCGTGAACCTATACCTACAAATTTCGAGTGGAAAGATTCATATCGCCAACGAAGTCTAAGTACTAAATCAAAATACCGAAAATCCGGATCAAACATCCTAGGAGTAATATCAACTTCTACACTAAATTCTTAAGCCCTATCTTAAAAAGTGCGCGTTGTATCTTGATTTCAACAGACGGGCGGAAGGATGGACATGGCTATTTCAAACGGAATGACACATTTAACCAGTTAGAAAAAGATCAAAGTCGGGCGGGGCCGAGTATATGACACCCTACACCAATGTGAATATGTAATATATATGTATGTGAGAGATATATTTAAATACAGTTGATTTCGATATAATATTGTACAATTATTACTAGACTCAATTCCGTCACACATTTCAAATTTCATCGAAATCGGACATATATAGCGTGTTTGGTGCAGCAAATACGTGAAATCGACCAAAAATATAACGGGTGATCCAACTAGAGGTACTTTTTTCAATAGAATTTTTTGGACTGATCAATGTGAGTCGTGTCATGCTGCCATGTTATTTTTTAGTATTGTTTGGCATTTAATCGTGAAAAGACTTGCTACTGAACAATGTTTGCAAATCGTTCAATTATATTACGAAAATTCACGTTCTTTGAGGAATTTGTTTCGAGACAAATTTTGTTCAGCGATAAGGCCCATTTCTGGCTTAATGTAGCTTAAGTAGCCGCATTTGGGTTAAGAGCAACATAAATTGATTTAAGAGGTGTCACTCCATCCAGAAAAAACAACGGTTTTTGTGTGGTTTGGCCGCTAGTAGAATATCATCCCATATTTTTCCAAAAAAGATGTAGGAGAGAATGTTAACTTCAATGGCGACCATGATAGCCGACTATTTGATGCCTGAAAATCAAGCTCGTGATCTCGGCGACATTTTGGTTTCAACAGGACGACGCTACTTTCCCACATGGCATCAAGCAATGGATTTATTAAGAGAACACTTCGATGAGCAGACAATTTCAAGTTATGCGAGGGTCGATTGGCCACCAAGATAGTGTGATATCACACCGTTAGGCTTTTTCCAGTAAAGTCTGAAATGTATGCGAACAACCCCGCTTCGATTTAGGTCCTGCGGCAAAACATCACGCGTGTCATTTGTCAGTTACCAGTCGAAACGTTCGAACGATTCAACGAAAATTGGACCCTACGAACAGACCGTCTAAGACGTAGACGGAGCCAATATTGGATAGACATAAACTTAAAAAATAAATGCCAAAGAATGTTCTTCCAAATGATAATAAACATTTCCCATTCAATTTGAATTTTCGATGTTTTTTTTTCTATAAAAAAGTTGGGAACTTCTAGCTGGATCACTCTTTATCTGGGAGCAATATCCAAATCTAAACCGAATTTA
Organism: Musca autumnalis; assembly: GCF_047663935.1. NCBI lineage: Eukaryota > Metazoa > Arthropoda > Insecta > Diptera > Muscidae > Musca > Musca autumnalis. The sequence continues at coordinate 162,100,708 of NW_027412088.1, read as the reverse complement.
GTCGCATATTCCACGATTTGATATTTCATCGAAATCAAACATATATATAGCGTGTTTGGTGCAGCAAATTCGTGAAATCATCCGAAAATATATATGGGTGCTATATCTAATTTTGAACCGATTTCGATATAATTAAGCACATTTATTTCTAGGCCAAATTCAGTCACACACTCAGTCACGCTGTTTTAGCAGCGTTTTTTCGTGGTGTTCACAGTACCCAAATTTATCAACAATCTCAAACTGCAAATAAGCTATCGAACTGTTCAAAGGCGTGCCGATGATGTGAGGCGGCCGATATGGAAAAGGCTTGATCCCAAGTACACCAACAAAACAGACAAATTTGGAGGTGGCAATATAATGGTGTTGGGATGCTTCTCAGGTTTCGGAATGGGTCCAATTCATGTTGCACGAGACACTCTGAATGGAATTGGGTATAAACAAATCCCCAACAATATTATGCTGCCGTTTGCCGAAGAAAACATGCCCTTAATCTGCAGGTTCCAACACGATAATGACCCCAAACACACTTCCAGGTTCGTCAAAGGAAAGGCCTGACTAATCCCCAGATTTAAATCCAATAGAGAATCTGTGCGAAATAGTGGATCGGAAAATTAGGAACATAAGTTATACCACCAAGCCCGATCTCATCCAGGCAGTCCATTCCGCATGGGAAATCATACCTATTGAAATTATTCATAATACAAATTATTAAGAAAACCACACCTGAGAATAAAATTTTTATAAGTTTCTATTGTTTTGCCATAGCCCCTTAAATGAATTCCGAGACCTTTTTATTTTATCTGTCAAACTTATTGGATTTATGAGAAATTTTCGATTTATTTTATTAAATAAATGATCAATATATTTAATTAAAATTATTTTACACATTTAATTTCTAAAAATGGGGACAATTGGTAGTGGAAGTAAGGAAAATAGGAATTTCAGTAAAAGTTTCCATTGATATGTCCAGCACTGTATATATGGGAGCTATATCCAAATCTTATCCGATTTCGATATATTTTGGTACATATATTTCTAGACCGAATTCAGTCACACATTCCAAATTTCATCGAAATCGGTCATATACAGCGTGTTTGGTGCAGCAAATACCTGAAATCGAACGAAAATATATATGGGAGCTTTATCCAAATCTGAACCGATTATCACCAAAAGCATCCCAAAAGAACAGCATTCTGCAAACCGAGTCAACTAGTTTGCTTTTCTTGGCCATGGGTCGAAGATGGCTGCAACGAGAAGAAACTACCGGACTACGATGTACGGAAAATACTTCCCCTTCATAAAACCCACATTATAATATCGTATATCTGTCCACAATGCCTATTTTCTATAACTTCTTTTGAGCACTTTACAGGATGAACACAATGGACCATTATTATTTTATGTAACTTTAACGAATTCATCCCATGACTTTCTGCGAGCAAGGTATGGTAAGTCACGTTACTGCAGGTCCCAATATAAATGCTTCGATCCATAGTTTACACTCCATGACTTTTAATGACTATAGTGTTCTGATTTTCTTTACAAGCCAACATCCATCAGGTTGCATTGGTAGCATTACCTGCGTTATTATCTCAATTTTACATTTCTTTACATTTGCTACAATAAAACTCTACTAGTTTTCACATTTTTCCGTCCAATGAGATTTTGTTCGAACACCTGTAAAATTTAGTAAGGAAATCTAGGTCAATTTCCACATTAAATTACAGGTAGCAAAGGCACAATGGTGAATTTACATCCCACACAAAATTTCCACTACCCCATGCTCGAATTCCTAACTTCCAATTAGATTCGAATGCCACTTATAGGAAAAAAATAAAAATTCCTCTATGATTTATGGCTAGTTATGAAATCTTCTCAGTACAAAAAATTCTAATTAGACCAATAAGCAACCACCCAAACAAACCATCAAATCATGCATGCATTCAGATGGATGGGTAGATGGATGGATGAATGCATGACATCAACACTAGAGGTCTCGCTGACGGATGTGTGTGTGATGTGAGAGGAGACGTACACATATCATGTTAATAATGAAAAAAGATCCATTGTCGTTTATCACCCAAAAATACTAACAGAAACATGTGTTGTAACAAATTGAAATTAATTAAAATTTCTAAGCTTTTCGTTTTGCTGGTGTTTTTTTTTGCTTCGATCAAAAAAAAAAAAAATAGAATATATTTACCCAAAAAAGGAAAAAAGTAGTAAAAATCGGAATTATGTGTAAACATGCACCATACCATCAGACATATCAAAATCAATTTACACATTACACGAGATGACATGCTAAGGGGACAGAAAAATATACAGACTGATCAACTTGCTGATGTTTGAAACACCATAAAAATATGATAGGAAGCTTATGGACGTCATCACTACCAATCAAAGATGAAATAATATCGTGCCACAGATGATGATGCGTCTAATGAAAAAATATGATGTTTTGATGTTGTATATTGTTTCCATAGTGATGATGACGAAAGTTGTAAATCATTAAAAAAAACTATGATTATAAAAAGTTTTTATGTAATAGTTTGTTTTGTTTTCATTTTGGCATGAACTAGAAATTCCCCCAATAACAGAGAATCAAAAATGTATGAAATATTTTTCAGTTGATAATTAAGAGAAGTCTGCTTTTTAATGGCTTATTTGGTGGTTATGTTTCATTTTAATAAAATTTCCAATAATTCCGTTTTTATACCATCCACCATAGTATGGAGGTCAAGTATGAGTCGATATAGCCATGCCCGTCTGTTGTAATCAATCAAGCGTCCACAATATTCGAGCTAGAACGAGATATATTCTTGAAACCACATAACGGTACGTCCCGATTTTCGGTATTTTAAATATTTAAGTTAAAATTTTTAACCAAACTAGCTGTCATTTTAAATTTAAGTTACTCTGTGGTCACGAAACTTCTTCGCCAAAAATTGTCAACATAGGTGCATGTTTCAATATAGTCCCCATATAACGATACCTCCCGATTTTCGGTAATTTGAGGATTTTTACTAAAATGTTTAACCGAAATGGCTGTTTTGGTATAGACGACATATAAGGGTACCCCTCGATTTTCGGTAATTTGAGGATTTTAACTAAATTTTTAACGGAACTAGCTGTAATTTGACTCTTGAGGTTCTCAGTGGTCGCGAAACTTCTTCACTTAAAATCTTCAACATATTTCCATGTTTTGGTATAGCCGCCATATAAAGATACCTACCGATTTTCGGTATTTTGAGGTTCTTATGTAGGTAATGAGTTTGTTTGACTAAACTACCCGTAGTTTGACAAATGAGGTTCCCTGCGGTTTTAAAAAATTTCCACCAAAATTGTCAACATAGGCCCCCCTTGTTATAGCCTCCATATAACGATACCTCCCGATTTTAGCTAAAATGTTTAACATAACTAGCTGTAATTTGACATTAGTGGTTCATAGTGGTCACACCATTTCTCCACCGAAAATCGTCAACAAAGGTCCTTATTTTGATATAGTCCCCATATAATGGTATCTCCCGATTTTCAGAATTTTGAGTGCATTAGCTGCATTTTAAACCTAGCTGTAGTTTGATATTTGAAGTTCTCAGTGGTTACAAAACTTCTTCACTAAAAATCGTCAACATAGTTCTATGTTTTGGTATAGCTCCCATTTAACTGTACCTCCTGATTGTCGGCATTTTGAGGGTCTTATCTACATTGTTTGACTGAACTATCTGTAATTTAACATTTGAGGTTCCCTGCAGTTATTAAACTTTTCCAACTAAAATTTCCAAGATCGGTTCACACTTTGATATAGCCCCCATATTAAGGTACCACCCGAATGTATACATTTTTATACCCTCCACCATAGTATGGGGGGTATATTAAGTTTCTTTTTCCGGTTGCAACGCATTGAAATACTCATTTGCGACCCTATAAAGTATATACATTCTTGATCAGGGTAAAATTCTGAGTCCATCCGATACCATATAACGGTACCTCTCGATTTTCGGTATTTTGGGAATTTTACCTACAATTTTTAACGGAATTAGCTGTACTTTGACATTTGAAGTTCTTAGTGATCATTCCACACAGGGTTTCGGAGTCGAGGTATTTTTGGCTCGACTCCGACTCCGACTCCAGACGAGTTTTTTCACGACTCCGGCTCCGACTCCAGGTCGACTCCGAGAGTGAATTCCTATACCACTAAAAATGAATTAAATGTGCACACATTTTTAACTTTTTCCTATATTTTGGCCTATATAGGCTAATGTGTTAGTTTTTCCTTACATATTCATTAGAAAGGGCATTCGTTCGAATACATTCGAACATATCAATATTGTTTCTGCCGAATCTTACATTGAAAATAGAAAATTTAGAATTTTTTTTGCTTTTGAAAATTTTGCCTTTTTAGGCGAAGATCATTTTAGTATTAATTTTTAATTAATTTCTCGTTGGAAATCGAGCTTACTGATCAATAATGCATCTGAAAAAGGAAAGCCGACGACTCGAAAGTTTTTGTCGGTTTTCCTTTTTTGCACGAGTATCATATTCTGGTCGGAATTCTTCCGCGTGAGAAAATCCTTAAGCTTTTAAAATATGTGAAAATGAAGGGGCAATACAAATCATAAGGACTACATGCAATAAAAATTAAAAGCAATTCAAACTGGATGTAAACCAACATTTTAGTGCGCTTAGCCTTAAAAGGAGACCCCCAATTGTAAAGCTCAATAAAAGCCATTTTTCACGATTTTTTCCGAGAAAACTACGTGATTTTTTTCTTCATCTGAAAGCGAAAAATATTGCGAAGTTTTGAGACCGTCTACGAAACCCTGCTTTTATTAAAGCATTTTGCGGTGCCAACCAACTCTACCTCGAAAACTGATAAGTCAATTGTCATATATTTTGGTGGCCGATTTCGAGAAAAACACAGTTTATTTGCTGCATACAAAATAAAATAAATTGTTCCCATCCAACGCTTATACTATGGCAATATTGTGCCGATCGACTTAACAATTGGGTCACATATTCTTTGCTATGCTGGTGTGGAGTGGATAATTTTATTGAAATATTTGAGATATGTTGTGTAAACAACCCATCACGTAGGCAGACAGATGTTTTCTGCAACTTTAAAATTAGCACAAGAAAAAATTAGCATGAAAATATTCTACAAAAATGTAGCTAGGAAAATTTTATGTAGGGTCGGTCCACAAAGACAAGAAATCGATATTGTCATGTTTCCATTGTCCTTTATCACTTATTATGGTTATGTATTCCATTGAATTCCGTATATGCTATTGATTGTGTAGAAAACTCGGATACACATGAACTATGTCTGTTCCTGGCGGACAGATCCGGTTATTTGAATGTTTACATCTAATGCCCTCATTGAGTACATAAAGAATCCTAGAATAAAGATTCGCCGTTGGTCAGACTTCTGAGTTATGGCGGGATGAATCTGTCGTTGACAAACAACGAATTTAATCTGAATTTCATATATAGTTAATAGATTATGCGAAATTTACCGAAATACATAGAGACCACAATGTCTTTAATAGAGGACAAGGATGATTTCTCATAAAAAACAGGATGAGAATACCAATAGACCTTTGTGAGAAGACCAGTAAGACTTCTGACGAAAGAGGTTAAATGTCCAATCTTAATTCGATTGTCATAGAACATTACTTTTGTTTGCAAAAATGTAGAGAATCATTTGGATCAACAAAATAGGGATGAATAGACTATACTTCAGAGGATAGTAAATATCCTGTGAGTTGTCCATTAAACAGTTTGCATATATGTTTTCTTATAATTTTCTTTTAAAATAAATAATGATTTAAAAAAAATGTTTTTGTTCCAAATTTAATCTTATGTTTCTATAACGTGGAAAAAATTTTGCCCGGAGTCGGAGTCGAGTTATTTTTTCCGACTCCAGCAAAATAGCTCGACTCCGACTCGTAGACTCCGACTCCGAAACCCTGATTCCACATATCCACCAAAAATTGTCAAGATAGGTCCTTGTTTGAATATAGCACCCCATATAACGGTATCTGCCGATTTTCGGTATTTTTAAGGTTTTATATACAATTTTTAACCAAACTAGCTGTAATTAACTTTTGAAGTTTGTAGTGGCCAACACAACTCTCCATCAAAAATTGTCGACATAGGTCCATGTTTGGATATAGCCCCCATATTACCGTACCTTCCGATTTTCGGTAGTTTGAGAATTTTATCTAAAATTTTTAACCGAACTAGCTGTAATTTGATATTTCAAGTTGTGGTGCTCAACACCAATACACCACAAATTGTCAACATATGTCCATTTTTGCACTGAAAGAAATAGCTACGTATTATGAATGAAATCCTACGTTGTATCAATGAAATTTGTCATTGATTTTGAGCCAACTTAGAGCTTCATTGAATAAATGAAAAAAGTTTCATTGAAGTAAAATTAACGAAATTGTTCATTAATGCAATGAAACTCCTTCATTTATGCAATGAAACATTTTCGTTAATCCATTACAAGAAAAATATAAATGAAAATTCACTTAAAAGAACAACTGAACACCTAAAAATAATATTTACATTTTCTTTCCATATTAAACACATCACAGTTTTTAAAGTTGAAAAGACCAGACGTAAAATAACTTTTTTTCATCCACACTTGACTGTGGTTTAGCGCAAACTAAAACAATGTTCTTCAACATCGTTTGATGTATTTAAAAAACCGGTGGTTGTTTTGCCAACACGTGTTTTTTCTGCTTGTTAAATACTCACACACAACCACAAATGGAATTCAATGGACGACAATACAAACAATAGCAAAGAACTGAGAAGAGCATTATTTTTAATATGGATGAATATTTATGTATACCATCGCCAATTGGCGACAGTAGCAAATTTTGGCAAATATTCATGCATACATATTTATGTATGTGATTCTATAGATATGTATGTAGCCAATATATAAATGTGTTCTTTTTATGATTGTCAAAAATTTAATTTGTTTAATAAAGACAAAATAATTAGAAGACAAATTTTATAATATAACAGATTTACAAAGAATACAAAACGCAAAAAGGAATTTCAAAAATGTTTCATTTATTTGATGAAACTCTTTCAATTATCTAATGAAACTCTTTCATTTATTTAATGAAACTGTTTCATTCATTTTTAAAGCAAACCTAACACATCGAATATATACATTTTTCGCCATTTTTTAAAAAGATGATTGCGTACTGGTTTCCCTTCGATTTAGTTTGAATTCAAAACATACATATTTTTCTTAAATTTATAGAAATTAAAAGTTTCAATGCATCAATAAACTCCGTTTTGTGTATACAATCAAAAATCATTGAATTTTAAATAACGTAAAGTTGCATTGCATGAATGAAACATTTCATTATATTAATGGAACGTTTCATAGCATCAATGAAAAATAATCGATGAAACCCGTTCATTGATACAACGAAGCATTTTTCTTTCAGTGTGGATATAGGTACCTCCCGATTTTCGGTATTTCTGAGGATTTGACATAAAAATTTTAACTGACATTTGAAGTACTCAGTGGTCACCATACCTCTACACCAAAATTTGTCAACATAGGCCCATGTTTGAATATAGCCCCAATATAACGTACCTCCCAATTTTCAGTAATTTATGGATTTAAGCTAATTTTTTTTGTCTGAACTACCCGTAATTTGACATTTGAGGTTCCCTGCAGCCACGAAACTTCTCCATCAAAAAATATTATACAAAGGACCATGGTTTGGTATAGCCCCCATATAACGGTTCCTACCGATATTCGGTATTTTGAGGGTTTTGGCTACATTTTTTGACGGAACAACCCGTAATTAGACATTTGAGATTCCCTACAGTCACGAAACTTCTTCACAAATTGTAAACATAGGTCCATGTTTAGGTATGGCCCCCATATAACGGTACCTCCAGATTTTCTGTATTTTAAGAGTTTTAGCTAAATTGTTTAACTGAACTACCGCACAGTGCGAAATATGAGCACTTTAGCGGAACTTTACTAATAACTTTTAAAGGAAAGGGCGTAGATTCCTAAAATTTTGCAAAAATGTCTCTTATATTAGTGGATAGTGTTTGGCTCAAATTGGGCCACATAGGCCCGCGGTTTCCCGTAGCGTTCATGTAACGCCGGCTGCCGTTTTTACGTTTTACATTAATTATACCCTTAGCCTTTATGCTAAAGAGGGTATTTACACTTTGATACGACCAAAAATGTGCCTCATCGAAATAATGGTTTTAGACCCCAAGTATGTTTGTACGATATCCGTTTCAGACAATTTTGAGTAGATCTAGCAATGTCCGTCCGTCTGTCTGTCTGTCTGTCCGTCTGTCTGTCTGGCTGGCTGGTGCGCACGATAACTCTCGAACGGATCTATCGATTCGGTTCAAATTTTGGGTATCGAAATATTTTGTCCAGATTCGATTTAAGTTCGAAGATGGGCCATATAGGTCCACTCCTTCAGGTACCTCCCCCGCAAATGTTCAAAAATGGTCGCAAAACTTGTGCGCACGATAACTTTTGTAGGGAATAACCGATTTGGTCCATACTTTGCACATCGTGTAATTTTTACCAAACTTAGATGAGGTTCCAATATGGACTCAATCGGTCCACTCCTTCGGGTACCTCCCACACAAAATTTCGGAAAAGTTCAGTTTAGGACCTGGTCTCGAATCGCTTTGATTTTTGTTTACGCAAGTTGGATTCGCTGTCCTCTATACGACGCTGTAAGTTTCATTAGGGGCAAGTCCATACTTCTTAAGAAAATGGGCCTGAAAGTTACAAAAAACCCTATGACACCGTGTTAGTGGTTGGAGCGCAAGATAACTCTCGAACGGATCTGCCGATTCGGTCCAAAATTTGGCTTTCGTAATATTTTGTCCAAACTTAGTTTAAGTTCGAAGATGGGCTATATCGGTCCACTCCTTCCTGTACCTCCCCCCACAAAAGATCGAAAATGTTCGGAAAATTTGAGCGCACGATAACTCTTGAAGGAAGAAACCGATTTGATCCATACTTTGCACATCGTGAAATTTCTACTAAACTTAGATGAAATTCCAAAATGGACTCAATCGGTCCACTCCTTCGGGTACCTCCCACACAAAATATCAGAAAAGTTCAGATTAGGACCTGCTCTCGAATCGCTTTGATTTTTGTTGCAACAACTTGTATTCGTTGCCCACCATACGGCGGTACAAGTTTCATCAGGGGCAAGTCCATTCTTCCTGAGAAAATAGCCTGAAAGATTCAAAAAGCCCCATGACACCGTGTGTAGTGGATGGAGCGCAAGATGACTCTCGAACGGATGTGCCAATTCGGTCCAAATTTTGGCCTCCGTAATATTGTGTCCAAACATAGTTTAAGTTCGAAGATAAGCCATATCGGTCCACTCCTTCAGGTACCTCACCCACAAAAGTTCAAAAATGTTCGGAAAAATTGTGCGCACGATAACTCATAAAGGGAGTGACCGATGTGATCGATACTTTGCACATCCTAATATATCTACCAGATATAGATCAGGTTCGAATATGGACCATATTTGTCAACTCCTTCTGGTACCCCTCACACACAATTTCGGATAAGTTCACTTTCATTTTTGTTGAAGCGATTTGCATTCGCTTCCTCCATTACGACGGTAAAAGTTTTTCAGGGGCATGTCCATATTTCTTAGGAAAACAGCCCGAAAGATTATAAAAAAAACCCTATAACTCTCGAACTGTTCAACCGATTTGGTCCAACATTTGGTCTTCGTCATATTATATCCAAACTTAGTTTCATTGGGTCCACAACTTCTAGGACGATATCACTTGAATGGGGCAATTTGGTCTAAAATGTTGATCTCCTAATATTTTGTCAAAATTTAATTTAACTTCTAAAATGGCCGATATCGGTCCTCCATAAAGGTACCTCCCCCACAAAGGTTCAACATTTGTGTCTTAGTGCAGTTAACTACTAATCCACATTTTTGTCGGCAAGTTCAAATGTCGCAAAAAGGCCACAAAATTCTGAAGAGACCTTAAATACATTCGATCTGTCCGTAGGTGAAAGTTTCACTTCACATTGGCTGAGGGTATATATCTGTCGGCAAAGCCGACTAACTCTTTTTTACTTGTTTTTCAATCAATTTTGCTGCAAATTGTTATATTCAGTTTTTAGCGGATAGAAAACTTATGTACAAAAAATTTTCAATATAGGTTCGCGTTTACGTATAGCCCCCATTGTACGGTACCGGTATATGGGACCTATTTTAAATGATACAGACACATTTTCCAATGTATTTGGTTGTATTTTGGCATTTTATGTTCTGTGCGAAATATTAGCATCGTAGATACGCGTTTTTGGTATAGCCCTCATATGACGGGTTCCTTCATGTTAGGTATTTTAAATATTGAAGACAAAAATTGCAACCGATTTTGATGCAAATGTAAATTTTAATATATTAGCGAATAAAGATCCTCCTCACATAAAATCTGTCAACATAGGTCCACTTCTGGGTGAAGCCCCACAACCCCTCACATCCATTAAGGAGTAAAATGTCAATAATGTTTTGCTTTCATTTGTAGATATAATGTTTATTGGTCTAATTAGCAGGTCTGTACCATTAATTTTATTAATAATGTCTCTCAGATCAAGTTCAGGTTGGAACTGCAATACAATTTTTAACGTATATTGGTACTTGTACCACAGCATCCAAAAATGTTGCACTATATATAAATCACCAACATTTACAGGTCAAACCAATGAAAAATTGCCAGTGGATTCTTAATTTAACAGAAATCATCATTTGTTAGAATAAGTGAGTCCATTTCTTCAAAACACAGTCAACAATGGTGTTCATTGCCGCGTTTACCTTCCAAACTTTCCGATCATACATATCTTAACACGGAAATGTACGGAACTCACTTTTGAAAAATCCACGGAAAATTAAAAAAAATAATTTTGAAAACTTCAAAAAAGCACTTCTTTCCTATTAAAGTTTGTTGAAAACAATAAGAGTTTTTTTTGCATACTGACTTACCATTTGTCCGCACCACGCTATTTTTTTAATGAATTAAATTATATTTCTTAGAAAAAAAGTATTATTTGCAGTGGAGTACTTAGCTAACGAATTCAATAAAAATTTAATTAATTTTATGTGCTTCAAAATTCCTTAAAGTTCCACTAAACTTCCCATATTTCGCACTGTGTACCGGTAACATGACATTTGAGGTTCCTGCAGACACTAAACTTCTTTACAAAAAAGTTTCAACGTACTCGTTGTTCCATGTTTTAGTATAGCCCCCATATAACGGTATCTCCCGATTTTCGATATTTTAAAGGTTTCATTTTTTGACTGAACTAACCGTTAAGATTCCCAGAAGTCCCGAAACTTCCCTATCAAAAATTGTCGATATAGGTATATCGGTATAGCTCCCCAAAAACGTTAACTCAATATTTTGAGAATTGTATATACATTTTTTACCTAAATAGCGGTAATTTGATATTTGAGGTTCCCAGTGGTCGCAAAACTTCTACACCAAAAATGGTTAACGTAGGTCCATGTTTTGGTATAGCCTCCATACAAACCTCCCGATTTTCAGTACTTTGAGGATTTTAGCTTCACTTGTTGGACGAGCTTTCTGTAATTTGCAATTTGGAAGCTAGCAAAAATTCTACAACAAAAATGTTTCATTTAAGTCCATATTTTTGTAAAGCCCACATATTGCGGTACCTCGGAACTAGCTGTTATTGACATTTGAAGGTCCCTTGGATCACAATAACTAGAAATATTCAACATATGTCTAAGTTTTGGTATAGCCTCCATATAACGTTGCGTACCGATTTTCGATATTTTGAGGATTTTAGCTACAATTTTTAACCGAACTTGGAGTAATTTCTCATTTAAAGCTCCCAGTGTTTGCAAAACTTCTCAACTAAAAATTGTCAACATATGTATGTCCGTGTTTTGGTATAGCATCCATATAACGATACCTCCCGAATTTCGGTATTTTGAGGACCAAAGCTAAAATTTTTAACCGAATTACTTAGAATTTGTCCTACATTTTTCAACCAAACTACCAGTAATTTGACATTTGAGATTCCTAGTGCTCTCAAAACTTCTCCATCAAAACCGCTATATAACGGTACCTCCCAATTTTTATCTGAACTAGATGTAATTTGTCATTTGCGGTTCCAGTTGTCTCAAAGCTCCTCGACCAAAACTTGTCAACATACATAGGTAGATATAGGCACCATATAAAAGTGCCGCCCGAATGAAGACATTTTAGGTACATTATCTGAAATTTTTAGGTAGCCACTTAAAGTTGTGGACAGGTATGAAAACTAATTATTCCATTTTAGTTCAGAATATTTTATGGTGGATGGTATGAAAAGTTCGCCGAACTTAACGCTTTTTTACTTGTTTTAGTTTAGATTAGATAATTTAGGCATTTGTGGTATCCGTGGTCGAAAAAATTGTGTACTTAAAATTGTGGACAGGAAAGGAAATTCATTCCATTTTAGTTAAAAATATTTTATGGTGGAGGGTGTTAAAAGTTCGGCGCGGCCGATCTTATCAACTTTCTACTTGTGTTTATTTAGATTCGGCACAAGCACTGTTTACCACTAATCTAGATTCTTTATCCAATGTAATACAATATTTCCACTTTAAATATAAAATCTCATTTATATTGTCAAAACTCAAAATTTTTTTATTTATGCCATGAATAAAAATTCTGTTTATATTTTCATAACAAAAAATATCCACCCACAATTTAAAAAAAATATTCCCCCAAGACTAAAAACCACACACCCATTTCTACAATAGCATTCTCCCACCACTAATGGTGTCAAAGTTTAATACCATAGAATATTTTCCTGACATACTTCAAAAACATTCGTATGTATATATAAATTGTCATTTACACACAAAACCAATATGGGATGCATGCCAAGCATTCTCGCCACCCCCTTCCATCACCATTAGATAATACTTGTATTTTGCTGCTTGCTGTCAGAAAAAGGGTTAATTGCAGTGTGTGTATTTTTTCAAATGGTCTCTCTCTTTCCTGCCTGTATTCCATTTGTTCGATTGTCGGTTTTCGAGACAACAACTGCCACAGCTATCAAACGTTAATAGTCATTCATCATATTTGAATATGAATGTTTTATGGTTATTTAACATTGTGTTGAATGCAAAGAGACAAATTAATGTCATCAATCACAATTAACTCGGGTAGTTTTGTAATATTACAAGAGCAACAATAACAGCCGGGCAAAAAACATTTTATTTTTAAGTTTCGTGTAAAAATGTGAATTTTTCCAAATGTAGAGGAAATGAATCAGATTGTAAAAATTGAATGTCTTTAAACAGGAAAATGGCAGTAGAAACTTAAAACTTTAGCATATCGCAAGTTGTACATAAGCCAAAATTCTGTTTAGAGACGTTACATAATCCTTCATAATACCTAGGATTAGACTGATTATACCACCCATACATGTTTAGGGTAAATGTTAAAGCTTTAACTAATAAGAACGACTTTATGTTCGGAACTTTGAATCGATGATACATAGATGACACTGTTTCATAACAATGAGCAATGTGATAAAGTCAGATAGTGAGTTCTCTTGTGAGTTTTATTATACATAGAACTATTTTGTTATTTCCATTGCAAACTGCATGAAATTATCCTTAAATACCTTAACAAATATTTATTAAAGCGATGCTGCAAATTCGTTACCACATTCACCCCAATGCAGATGTGAATTTAAACATAGATACTAATTAGTAACATTTCATTTAAATGATTTCTATCATTTCACCTGTTATTCTTTAGTGCACACATTTGCATGAATATTCTAGGTTAATTCCAACTAATTAGTTACCCTAAATCATTCTCTCGAATATCAGAATCAAACAGTTTTCTTAATTTTGTAAAAAAATACCCCTTAACCATAACAACCTTCCAATAACGACCACATTATTATAGAATTTGAGAATATAAGCGACAACTCTATAGCATGGTAAGCATTCACGTCACATTATTATCCTTCTTACAGGTAAAATACCGAGTTGCACATTTACCATAATGATGTACTTAAAGAGTGATTACCAGCAAACCATCGATGAAAACCACATCCACCACAGGGACACATACTCACTCACTTTCTTCAATGGGTGATGGATAATTTGTAAGGATAAGAAAACAAAAAAAAGAAAATAAATAAAATTTTCTTGTTACAACAAACAAGTTCTGTACAAATAATATGCTTGTGGGGGTTTAATCAAAATAATGAGGACATCATTATGGTCTATGAACAAAAGAAATAAATAGAGATAAGCAGGACTCTGCGTTTCAACATCGTAAAAATTGTTACGGTCTTGAGTGGCGTAGTCCCTATTTCATAATTTTGTGATGCTATTTCACTTAATGAGAAAAATGAGACAATCAATATGAGTGAAAGAGAAGAGAGAGAATATGGTTATAAGATAGTCCACCAAGGACAAATGATGACACAATTTTAGGCTACGGTAACATTTGATTTGTATGTTATATTGTGTGATGGACTGATAACAACTTATCAAGATGTTACAAAGTTATAAAAGAAGGAATATTTTTATGAGCGGTAGATATGGATAAGGATAAGATGTTTTAATGCAGACATGTGTATATGTTATCTATAATAGTATGAAAAGGACATAAGGACATTTACACATTTCGAATGGAACGGATAAGCCTCCGTAAATGGAATTATGGACTCTATAGAGGCGAGGGGATATTTTTTATTTTTGACAATATTTTAGAAGGACTAATATTTCAATAAATCAGATCTAAAAATGTTCTGTTCTGAAGAATAAATATTTTAAGGTCATCGTGTCTCAAAACGTGGATTTTTATAGCGTCCACCATATTATGGATTATTTGAGACCCTTTATTCTTCAGTTAAAGACCTTAGTACCGCCTGCGGATAGGCTTGGTATCGAACCAAGCGGATTCTGATGTTGGTTGAAGGTTTCCTTTTCAAGGACCTCTCAATATGATTTTCTGGTAGTTGATTTTAATGCTGTAGTTGCCTTATTGATCTCAGTTCACAATTTTTTGAATTGTTATAGTCTAGGAACACCCTAGTAAATTGCCACTGAACTTCTATACCACAAGTTCCGTGACTCTCCTCCAGATTATAACCCAGATCATTACTATGCGTATCTTTTTCGAAGGACCTAATTAGTGCTAACTTATCTTCTAAATGAAACAGAGTCATATTCTCTAGGATTTAAACGAAAACAAGTTAATTCTTCACAGTTTTGTTGCCATGCATAGGATTTAGTCTCTAACGACAAAGCCAGATCCATACTATTACGGTTAAGCAATCCTCTGTTAATGGGGTTTGTCATATATTTTTTGTTCTATTCCGACCTTTTGAGGGTATCTAACTGAGAAAAGAAAATATTTTCTTCCAAACATACATATTTAGACCCGCGTCTAACCCTGCGTTTACACATGACAGGACAGTTGAGTACATGTATAGATTGTCAAAAACCCAAAACATGCCTGTGTGACGTAGGCGGCCAGACAACTGCAAAAGCAGTTGTAAAAGTATGAATGAAAATCGTCGATTTCTTTTTATTTTCCATTCACATATTTTGTTTTTGTTCATGTTCTTTAGTTTTCACCACATTCCAATTATTATCTCACTTATTTTTACAAAAATGTCAAAAATTTGTTAACCCGACTGTCTGTGAAAAAATGATGGAGAGCTGTCCCAGCTAGCATTTTTTGAAAATTTTAATCAAATTCGAGTCTTTTTTGATCCGACTGCACGATTAAAAAGCTGGAATATGAGCTCATTTTCTGATCATAAATGACTCCTTTGTCGGGAGGAAAACGTAACCTCAGGCGACTCTTCTAAACAAATCACAAATGAGTCTTCCTCTGCATTAGTTTCGAGTCTTTTTCGAGTCGTATTTTAATCATTTATTGGTGATTTGTTGATTAATTTGGGACTCTTTTTCGAGTCTTTTTTGAGTCATGTTTATTATCATTTATGAGTCTTTAGGGAGTCATTTATGAGTCTTTTTATTAGACGAAAACATTAAAAGAATTTTCTCTTTATTCTTCTTTTTTTGTTCTTTCCTTTGTTGTGTTGTCTTTTCCGCTTTGCTATGACTTTTAATTATCCCCTTTACCTGAACATGTGTTGTGTTTGTCTATACTCATAATATTATACGTTACATTTATATCAAAGTTTTGTAGAAAGTGTATATGAGAATTATTTTCAACAAAACAAAAATAAAACAAAACAATCAGTATTTAATCACCTATCTGTTCAAAATATGATCAGAAGATACATAATTATAATCACTTTTCAAACACCTGGATGACCATTTTTAGATTAAGCATTTTTGAATCTTCTGATGATCAAAATGTGACAATAAATAACAAAAAAATAGTCACATTTTAAACGCCTAAATGATTTATTTGTGATTACTACACATTTGTTGTTGTATTTTAATTTGAACTCTTTTCAATCGTTACAGGGAGTCACTTTCGAGTCCCTTTCTGATCATACAAGCGACTTAATCATTTTTTGATCACCAAAAGGACTCTAAAATGACCCCTCAATGTGATTTTTGAAAAAACAATCTTCCAAATGCTGGCTGGGGTGAAACCGATGTATGTATGTATTAGTAAATTAGTAAATAAAACTTTGTCCCACAGTTGTTCATGGTAATGCTATTATTATTTTCGCAACTGTATATATTCTTGATCAGGATAAAATTCTCAGTCGATCTAGACATGTCCGTCTGTTGTAATCAGAACGTACAAAATTTGATCTTTTGTGAGTAAAATATACAAAAAAATGTCTAAAAAATACCAATAGCCAAGCAAAATCCTGAAAACCTAAAAAAAAACCAAAAACGTGAACTTTAACCGCGATTTGTTTAAAAATCCCTCCAGCGATTTTTTCTTGTTTTTAGATTTTTCTTATCTATGAGCATGCTGTTTCAGAATCCGCTAAAACTTCCCAAGTGTGTGCGGTTTTCATTTAAAGATAGTTGAGGCGCACCGTGCATGACATTGTTTTATGAGGCGA
Source organism: Musca autumnalis (assembly GCF_047663935.1). NCBI lineage: Eukaryota > Metazoa > Arthropoda > Insecta > Diptera > Muscidae > Musca > Musca autumnalis. The sequence continues at coordinate 162,083,610 of NW_027412088.1, read as the reverse complement.
TACAGTCAGTGCATTGTCCTAATTTGAACTTCTATATCTCAAAAATGGTAAAACCTAGGAAAAAGGTAAAGCTCAATCTTGTAGAGAATTTTCACAGGTACAACAAAAAACCCTACAAAAATGTGAACTTTAACCGCGTTTTATTAAAAAATGTCACCGGCAATTTTTTTTATTTTTCTTATCTATGAACATTGTAGTTTCAGAATCCGCAAAAAATTTCCAGATGTAAGCACCTTTCATGTAAAGTTAGTTAAGGCGCACCGTGGGTACCTCCCGATTTTCGGTATTTTAAGGATTTGATCTATAATTTTTTTACCGAACTAGCTGTAATTTGAGGTTCTTAGGTGTCACAACACTTCTTCACTATAAATCGTCAACAAATATCCATGTTCAGGTATAGCCCCATATAACCCGTAACTTGACATTTAAGATTGCCCACAGTGGTATGGACCCCATGTAACAAAAACGCTTATACTATGGTAAGAGACGATTGTAACCATTGTGCCACCCAATGTGACAAATGCCGTCCTGGCAACCCGTAATCTCCTTTTACTCATATCACCTTCCTATCATCGTATCCGTTAACAGATTTTTGATCGCCGTATTTTTCTGAACAGTGTAAAAAGTGATTGGCTAGTGTTCAGATAATTTACCAATCACCCAGAGAGCTGCCAAATCCATCAGATCTTCGTGAAGCTGAGAAAATTTTCCAGGACATTTTCACAGCTGCCGACGCTTGCTACAAAATTGCATAGCTGAGGCGACGTTTCGTCGTACGAACGCTAAAGTCAACATGCTAATAGACGACCATAAGCGTAAAAGCAATGCAATATTGGTACAAGATTAAGTAAATTATGGGTAACGGTTAATTCACTCTCGAGAAAGAAGGAATGCGGATTGGTTGTTAATTTCAACGACCTGATAGTGACAGGTCCGAAAAGGTGTATGTGTACCTATACCGTGCAGTTTATAGAGCACTTTGAGTGTGACAGTGTGCTACAATTTACGATGAGAGATGTGGAAGTTGTCATTCGAAATGTGAAATCATCCAAAGGGTTGGTCCCACACGGAATCTCAATAGCAATGCTTCAGTAACTTCATAAACACGGAGTTCAGTACTTGACAAGTGTTCCCAATCTATCGTTGTTCCAGAAACCTGGAAAGTTGACAGGGGGTCCCATTACTGAAGGCAGGCAACGATGCGAGTAGAGCTCAAACGCACAGGTCGATTTTCCTCTTGTCGGCAGTAACGAAGATTCTAAAGGTACTACTCCTTCCCACGCCGAGAAGCGGTTTCCAAGTTGCCCAACATCAGCATGGATTCCGGATATGCACAGTACCACAACAGCATTACACGTCATTTCCACATATATAAGTCGATGACTGAAACAGAACAGGCCGTGCGATCGAATAGTCATGTTGGCTCTTGACTTAACGAAGTGCTCCGATACCGTGCCGCCCGATTTCAGTTATTTTGACGTTTTTAGGTTCATTCTTTGAGAGACTCAGGTATAATTTGGTTCGAATGGGGTCAAAAAACTTCTTACCAAAATGTTAGGATATAGGTCCACATTTTAGAAAAGCCCTCACGTTACAGTACCAGCAAATTTCATGTATTTTGACGTTTGAAACTACATTTACTACAATTGGAATTACTGGTGTTCAAAAAACGTATTTTTAAAAATTTGTGGACATAGTTAAGTTTCTTGGAATTGTTCCCATACAATGGTCCACCCGATGTCCGGTATTTTGAAGTTTTAGTTACATTTTCAGACCTCATTAGCTGTAATTCGGCATTTGGGGTGCTTAGTAGCCAGGAAACTTCTTCACTAAAATGTTGAAAATACATATATTTGGAATATCCTCCATATGACCATACCTGATTTTGGGCACTTGAATGTTATTATCTACTTTTTCGGCCTAACTTGACTTGTAATTTGGCATTTAGGGTCAAGTGGTCAACAAACTTCACCATTTAAAATTGTGGACATAGGTCCACGTTTTGGTACAGCACGATTTCTGGAATTTTTAATTTTTAATTTACATTTGCGGTCTAAATCGTGAGTAATCGAAAAATGTGTCCTTCGAAAGTGGACAATGTAGACACTGATCCATGTATTCGAATAGTCCCAATGAAACGGTACCGCCTTATTAAAGGTATTTGAATATAGTTTGGAATTTAGGGTTAAGTGGTTAAAAAAAAAATTTCCATCAAATATTGCGGACATAGGGCCACTGTTTGGTATGGCGCTATACATATAACGGTACCACAGATTTCAGTTTTTATGGGTCTATACACTTTGATTACGAACATAAATGTGCCTCATTGAAACAACGGTTTTAGACCCCAAGTAAGTTTGGAAGAAATTCGTTACAGACAATTTGGAGTCGATTTAGCCTGTCTGTATGTCCGTCCGTCTGGCTGGCTAGTGCGCACGATAACTCTCGAACCGATTCGAACCAAATTTTGCACTTCGTAATATTTTGCCCAAACTTAATTTAAGTTCGAAGATGGGACATATCAGTCCACTACTTCCCCACAAAAGTTCAAAGTTTTCTGCAAAATTGTGTGAGCGATAACTTTCGAAGGGAACAATCGATTTGGTCCAAACTTGGCACATCATATTATCCCTTCCAGATTAAGTTTGAATATGGACTATATCGGTCCACTCCTTGGTGTACCTCCAACACAAACTTCGAAAAAATGAAGCTTTAGAGTTCCTCTTGGATTGTTTTGAAATTTTTAGCAGCCCTCTTTACAACTTGCAGCCCTCTTTACAACTGTACAGCTGTTTTCGGGGGCAAGTCCATATTTCCTGCGAGAACGGCCTAAAAGCACCAAGGAACCCGGGCGGCACCAACTAAAATGAAAAATCCGCAAGATAACTCTCGCAGGAAGTTTCTGATTTGTCCAATTCTTGCACATCGTATTACTTCATCCATTCAGGTATCAGGTAGGAAAATTTACTATATCGGTCCCATCCTAAGGGTACCTCCCACAAAAATTTGGAAAGTGCAGTTTGAGGACTCGTCTCGGATCTATTTAAAAATGTTCCAGAAGGTTGTTTTCACGGTCCCTATTACAATGGTACATTTTTTCCGAAGTAAGTCCATACTTTCTGAGATAATGACTCAGAAATTCCAAAAACCCCTGCCTGCACATATTAAAATGGATAGCGTGCAAGATAACTCTCAACATTTTCAAAAAAATCTTCCAAACTTAGTTTAACGTAATTTAATATTTCGAGTTCTCTAAGAATAAGAAAGAAGTTTGCTTACGAAAAATGGTATATGGCAATGATTTGGTATAGCCGCACATTACCATACCTACAGATTCCACGTATTTTGAAGCAAACTTGTGATACAAAATTAATGTATTTTATATACGGCATAATTATTGTGTTTTTGGTCATAGGCTGAGTGATACTTTTTTAATTGTTTTAAGTTGGGTCAGAATATTTCACGATGGAGGGTAAAAAAAGTTCGGCCCGGCCCCGCTTCTTTACTCATTATTATTTTTTATCAATTGAAGATGTGTAAAATCAAAGATGTCTTACTAAATGAACTGTTGTCCACGGTAGTAAATATTATTCCGTATCTAGTGAGGCTTACCTTTATCAATATCCCCAGAAAACATTTTAGGGGTTTATTGTTCAATTAAGGATTACCTATCTTATCTCTTTACAAACCACCTAACGGAGTTGTCAAAATAAACACACTACGGGTGACTTGCACATGCCCATATAACCTTTAAGCAGAAATATATACATATTACAGTTAAACTACAATCAACCTCTCTCAATGTTTAACTTTCTTTTCATACAGCAAAAAACCCTTATGATATATCCTCTCAAAAATGTATAACCATGGCTTGTTTTCGTGCTAATGCCCAGGATATGTATTGGCTTTAGGTTATGGCATGCAACCACAATGATGATGATGATGACGATTATGATGACGACAAAGACCGTTATTTATTTTAGCCAACCTTTATGTTATGATGGTATCAACTTCATCATAATCGACCACTGGCATCTTTCTGCTTGTTCTTCGTTTTCGGTGCTACCGATCATCATATTTTATTAAGGGCCAACACAACTACCACAACAGTGGCCGCTACTTCCTTGTATCCGTTTTTATGGTTCGTTTTTCATATAAAGATTTTCTCTTTGATTACTACTGCCAAAACCAAAAAATAAAATTGAGAGAACCAATGTGCGAAAGGAGAAAAAAACTGCAAAATGGTAATTTAAACTTTTCTTTAGTTGTATTTTTGCAATTTTATATCCTTCTTTTGGGCTTTGATTTCGTTCGTGTTACATGCAAAAGTCTACCATACCTACCACCTTGGTGCAGTGTTATGTTTGTAAGACAGCTCACAGGAACCCCGTAGTGTGGTCTTTACTTTGTGACTGTGTTTCTTGTTTGTTTTTGCGAGTGAGAGAAATTAAAATATTTTTCGGTTTTCGTTTAAGAAACGATTATCTTTTCTATTAAAACAAAAAATATTTTTTGAGGTGGGTAAAGAAAAGGGTTGCCAGTGCTACAGAAAATGTACAGCCCTTGACAAAAATCGTACTTTTTATACCCTCAGCCATAGTATGGAGGGTATATTAAGTTTGTTTTTCTGTTTGTAACGTATTGAAATAATCATTTGCGACCCTATACAAAATATATTCTTGATCAATATTACATTCTGAGTCGATCTAGCCATGTCGGTCTGTTGTAATCACCATAGCGTCCGCAAAAATTAAACTGGAACGCTAGATTTTTGCACCCGAGTATCTTTTCCCCATAGGCAGCTCAAGTTCGAAGATGGGCTATATCGACCAATGTTTTGGTATAGCTCCCTATAACGGTACCTCCCGATTTTCGGTATTTTGAGGGTTTTAGCTACAATTTTTAACTGAATTATCAGTAATTTGACATTTATGGTTCTTAGGGATCACAACACTACTCCACTAAAAACTGTCAACATAGCTCCAAGTTTAGGTATAGTCCCCATATAACGGTACCTCCCAATTTTCGGTATTTTGAGGGTTTTAGCTACAATTTTTAACCGAACTATCAGTAATTTGACATTTATGGTTCTTAGGGATCACAACACTACTCCAGCAAAAACTGCCAACATAGCTCCAAGTTCAGGTATAGTCTCTATATAACGGTACCTCCCAATTTTCCGCATTTTTAGGGTTTTAGCTAATTTTTTTAAGCGAATTAGCTGTAATTTGACATTTAGGGTTCTCAGAGGTTACAACACTACTCCACCAAAAACTGTCAACATAGGGTCATGTTTTGGTATAGCTCCCATATAGCGGTACCTCCCGATTTCGGTATTTTGAGGGTTTTAGCTACACTTTTTAACCGAACTGGCTGTAATTTGACATTTATTGTTCTTAGGAATCACAACACAACCCCACCAAAAACTGTCAACATAGGTCCATGTTTAGATATAGCCCCCATATAAAGGTACCTCCCGATTTTCGGTATTGTGAGGGTTTTAGCTACAATTTGAACTGAACTAGCTGTAATTGGGCATATAAGGTTATTAGAGGTCACAATAATACTTCACTAAAAACTGCCAACATAGGCCCATGTTTAGGTATTGTCCCCATATAACGGTACCTCCCGATTATCGGTATTTTGTGGGTTTTAGCTACAATTTTTAACTGAACTGGCTGTAATTTGACATTTATGGTTCTTAGGGATCACAACACTACTCCACCAAAAACTGTCACCATTGGTCCATGTTTAGATATAGCCCCAATATACCTTCCGATTTTCGGTATTTTGAGGGTTAAGCTATATTTTTTAACCGAATTAGCTGTTATTTGGCATTTAGGGTTCTCAGAGGTCACAACACTACTCCACCAAATACCAAAAAATTGCCAACACATGTCCATGTTTAGGTATTGTCCATATAACGGTACCTCCCGATTTTCGGTATTTTGAGGGTTTTAGCTACAATTTTTAACCGAACTATCTGTAATTTGACAATTAAAGTTCTTAGGGGTCACAATACCACTCCATTAAAAACTCTCAACATAGCTCCAAGTTTAGGTATAGTCGCCATATAACGGTACCTCCCTATATTCGGTATTTTAAGGGCTTTAACTACAATTTTTAGCCGAATTAGCTGTAATTTGACATTTAAGGTTCTTAGGGGTCACAACACTACTCCACTAAAAACTGTCAACATAGCTCCAAGTTTAGGTATAGTCCCCATATAACGGCACCTCCCAATTTTCGGTATTTTGAGGGTTTTAGCTACAATTTTTAACCGAACTATCAGTAATTTGACATTTAAGGTTCTTAGGGGTCACAATACTACTCCATTAAAAACTCTCAACATAGCTCCAAGTTTAGGTATAGTCCCCATATAACGGTACCCCACGATTTTCGGTTTTTTTAGGGTTTTAGTTAAAAATTTTAACCGAACTAGCTGTAATTTGACATTAAGAGTGTTTAGGGGTCACAACACTACTCCACAAAAAACTGTCAATAGGCCCATGTTTAGGTATAGCCCTCATTTAGCGGTACCTCCCGATTTTCCGTATTATGAGGGTTTTAGCTACAATTTTTAACCGAACCATCTGTAATTTGACATTTTAGTTTCTTAGGGGTCACAACACTACTCCATCAAAACCTGTCAACATAGGTCCATGTTTAGGTATAGCCTCCATATATCAGTACCTCCCGATTTTCGGTATTTAGGGGATTGTAGCTACAATTGTTGACGGAACTACCTGTAATTTGACATTTGAGATTCACAGCAGTAACAAAACGTTTTCACTGAAAATTTTCAATATAGTTCCAATTTTTGGTATAGGCCCCATTTAACATACCTTCCGAATTTGTAGAATTTTAGACTTATTTCATGACCAAATTTGATGTATTTTGACACTTCTCCAACAAAAGTTGTCAGTATAGGTCCATGTTTTGGTGTCGGCCCATGTAATGGTAACTCCCGGTTTTCGATAGTTTCAGAGTTTTGGCAATTTTTTTCTTTCCGGAACTATCCGATATTTGACATTTGAAGTTCCTTGCAGTCACGGAACTTCCCAACCAAAACTTGTAAACATAGGTACCCACATAACAGTACCTTCCAATTTTCGGTATTATTCGGTATACATAGGTCCACATGATATAGCCCCAATATAAACACATTTTTGAAATTATATAATTTAGGCATTTGGATTATCCGTGGTCGAACAATTTTTGCACCTAAAATTGTGGAAACGCAAAGAAACTATTTATTCCATTTAGGTTAAGAATATTTTATAGTGGAGGGTATAAAAATTCGGCCCGTCTGAACTTAACCATTTTTTACTCATCATTATTCGGGTATTTAGAGGCAAGAGTCCTGTTGGTTATAACCATAGGGTTTGAGTCCACATCCGTCTCTGAGGTAAAACGTTACCCTTCGTAATGTGTGATTTTATGTTACAATGATAAGGATCACTCTAACTTTGGGCTCCTACCGATTTGATTATCCATTAGACAAATTATTGGCAACCCTAACTCCTTGAATTTCCATTTGTTAAACGAAACAAAAAAACAGTTTTTAATTGTAGAGTTGTTGGTGGTATTGGTCCAAGATGTTGATAGCAATATATCTTTAGTTCATACTGCGGTGAATTCAATATATCCCGTACCAAAGAAAGAGAAAAAAATCGTATTCTTTTATCAAAATTCTACTGGTATTCGCATCAATTGACAAGTTCGTTTCGGTTTGTGTTACGTTTCAGTACCAATGAACAATTTTTTGCAGTGAGCAGTTATTGCCGTTGTTGTTGGTGTTGTTGGTGTTTTTGACGTTCTTGTTATGGAGAATTGCAAAAGTGGTGGCACTCTTTATTACAATCTGACAAAAATGTCGATTGCAAGCTAAGGATATGTGTTGGTGTTTGTTTTCATGTGAGCAATGCTACTCTCATGAGGATGTATTAAATTTCCTACTGGAGTTTGTATTTTTTTTTCAGTTTGTCGTCTTGTAAAAACAGCAATGAAATCGGCCAAAGTGGAACGCAGTAGACACAAACACACATCATTTGGTATATGGTATGCCACCATGCCATACACCAAGCACCTCCAACAATGTTTGCATGCCTTATAGTTTATGGGTATTAAGTAGCGTTTTTTGTTTGCTGTTCTTCATTCCTTCATCCGTTTGTCCAGTTATGGTGGCGTTTTTTTGCTTCGTCCATTGTGGTTTATCCGTTTGTCCATAGGCGTTTTTGTATGTGCTTTTGTTTTGATGCTGAAACGTTTACGTTGACTGACCAATTTCTATCAAATTTCATCACGAATGTTTTTATGGTAAATTAATTTATTCCTCCAACCAATTAAGAGTAAAGATTTTTGTCCAACATACCGCACGGGTGCTTGCTCCTGTGGTTACTTACTGTCGACGTAGTCGTCATCTTTCTGTTGTTGTTGTCATTGCATTGCAAAAATTTTAATTTATTTATAGACAAGAAGAACAAAAAAAAAACAAACGAACATTATCCAGTTTTCACAGAAAGATTGAAAGAAAATGGAATATGGAAATAAATTGCAACAAGAATGCCAAACTACTCTGTGAGTCATAGCATAATGATGATTGCTATGATGGCTAATAGAATGAATAGTGATTACATGGAAGGGAGTGACATTTTGGGAGTTGAAAAGAATTTGAGTGGGGTCCTAACCCACATAAAGTCAGTGGTCGTTTAAAAGCCACAAAAAATGGTTGCAAAACTTTGCGTAAAACTCCGATTTTACAATACGTTTTAAAGAAAAAAGTTATTTACATCTTTGTGTTTATTTCAGCTTGAGTCCATATTTTGTTGTAATTCAATTGTTTGAATAACAACAAAATATTTTAAAGTGGATATGAAATTGATTAGTTGCGGGCGAAGGGTAGGGAATACTATAGTTTCAGTTGTCACCAAACAACTTCATCAGTTCCCTTTTTCGCCGACTCTGTATCGATAAACAGGTCAATAAAGCCATCTAGCAAATTAAATAAAATGAGAAATTGACTGTATGGCCCTAAAGCTGTTTACCCTACAATTTGAGTCGAACTAAAGAATTTCATATCCACCACTGTTTTTATGTCGTCTTTGCTTCGCAAAGAATACGAACATAGGAATGTTGCTTCAATAAGCGGGGGTAAAAACAACAAGAAATTTGTTTTTGCATTACGCATTGGTCAACAAGGCCGTGCTGATGCCTATTTTTGTTGTTGGCGTTTTTTATTGTTGGACTGCAGAATTTTACATCTTTGTGTTTATTTCAGCTTGAGTCCATATTCTGTTGTAATTCAATGCGAAGCAAAGACGACATAAAAACAGTGGTGGATATGAAATTCTTTAGTTCGACTCAAATTGTAGGGTAAACAGCTTTAGGGCCATACAGTAAATTTCTCATTTTATTTAATTTGCTAGATGGCTTTATTGACCTGTTTATCGATACAGAGTCGGCGAAAAAGGGAACTGATGAAGTTGTTTGGTGACAACTGAAACTATAGTATTCCCTACCCTTCGCCAGCAACTAATCAATTTCATATCCACTTTAAAATATTTTGTTGTTATTCAAACAATTGAATTACAACAAAATATGGACTCAAGCTGAAATAAACACAAAGATGTAAAATTCTGCAGTCCAACAATAAAAAACGCCAACAACAAAAAAGTTATTTGTTAAAAAAATGCTTAAAATATCTCAAAAATAGAATTTTCATACAATATTTTAAGTTTTCTCTCAACAAAAAAATGTCAGGCGCTAAGTGAGTTAATCATGATTCGAGTTACAATATTACAAATATTTTGAAAATTATAAACAGTGTTTCTTCAGAAGAACCATTTCTATAGAAAAAATTTTCAGTTCTGGAAAGCACACATCCTCTCACTTGAATAGACACCCATTAATTGTACTTTTATTTTTACTTTTCCTCAAAATAATAAAAACAGGTAAGAACCGCGTTATGTTCTCTACACCACGAGTTGAATTGAAGTAAAAACGAAAAATTATTTTCCTTCTTTTTATGAAAGCTCTAAGCCCTTCCTTCAAGGCTTGTTCATAGAGAAGTAGAATATTCTAATTGAAGAATTTTACTTTCTTTTTTTATAACCTCCACCATAGTATGGAGGGTACATTAAGTGAAAGTTTTTTCGTTTGTAACGCATTGAAATAATCATTTGCGACCCTATAAAGTATATATATTCTTAATCAGTGTGAAATTCTGAGTCGGTCTATGCATTTACGTCCGTCCGTCTGTGGTAATCACTTTAGCATCCACAAAAATGGAGATAGGACGCTGAAATGTTGGGAAGATGCGTCTTTTGTCTGTAGACAGGTCAAGTTCGTTGATGGGCTATATCGGTCCACGCTTTGATGTACCCCCGAATTTTCCGAAAAACAAACCTATAATAGCCTTTCCATATTGTGTTGTAGGGTATAGCAATCGGGAGTTATCGTTCTATGTGGGCTATATTAAAACGTGAACCAAAAGGATACATTACGAGGTCTGAACAAAAAATAACCCTTTATGATGTGAACAAAAATACAGTATTTATTTATACATAGGGAACTAAAAAAGTTTCTGGCCAAGGCAATACGTAGTGTTGCCAGACGCGATTTGACATTTTTTTTGGAAAGTTTGACAGTTTTTAGCCTAAGCGTACTCAGTAGTGGAATTCTAAGACCCATTTTTTGACTTATCGACAAGAGTCGGTAAAATTAAGCTACTTATAAGTTCGGTAATTAATTGAGTTGCGGAATTCCACTACAGGGCACTTTGACATACGGTAATGTGTTGTGTTGTTAACAGCGACTTAAATAAATCAATTTGCAAAAAATGGAATTTCCTGGTGAACATTTTGCACAAATTTCGACGTGGATAATCACGACAAGAGTGCATAGATCAAATTAAATCTTTGTATGTCGATAAAGGACCATCCTATAGCATTATGAAAAACTGGTTTAATGAATTCAATCGTGGCCGACACTCGCCAAAAAACGAAGTTCGTGAGGGTCGTCCAAAAAGGTCGTTGTGCCAGACAAAATTAAGCCGTGCGTGAACGGATAATGCTCGAACGCAGTGCTATATACCGTGAGATAGAGGCATCATTGGGCATTTATTCCACGAACTAACATTTGACATTGCATGAACACTTGGCGGCAAAATGGGGTTTTCTCGTTGGATCCCCTGTCGAACGGTGCATAAAACTTCGAAGAAATACGATCGCGGCTCTTCAAAAGACGTTTATAAGATGGATCTAGGTGACGACTCATGGAATTTCGAAAAACAAACTTATAATACCTTTTCCACTTTGTGGTGTGGGGTATAATCTAAATAAATAAAAATCAAATGTCGTTCGTTGGTACTGGCATCAGTTGAGATCGGCTAGACCGATTTGGATAATTATTTTATTATTTATATTATTACTAGCAAAGTACCCGCTACTTCGTATGCGGAAAGGATATACAAAACAAATAAAAAAAATTAATATAGTACGGTGAACATAGAACATTTTTTTTACTAATACCTATTTTAATTGATATTTATTTTCATGTAAGTACGTAAGTGATATTTTCCTCACGCCTACACATCAAGATCCAGCCATAATTGTTGAGATATTTTAATTGGGGTGCTCAGCGCCAAGACGGCTTAACCCACCAACCGCGATCCTCATTTCCAGCTCTATCTGTTCCCCCAAAACCATTTATAGTACTATTTGGTACTTTACATATAAATACGAACCTCCTCCTAATATTTCAAAATTCTCTTTACACAATAACAAATTGTACCAAATCCTGTACCATATAGTACAATTCGTACATTTATGGTACATATTTCCTAAATCTGACGTTATTACCAAATAACAACAGTAATCTTAATTCAAAATCTCACGAATCCAGCTCTATTCGTTAGTCCAATACAAAATTGTACCATGCATTGAACCATCTTCGCATCCCTAAGATTACCAAACCCTAATTTTACCAAATTTAGTACTCTTTGTAAACATAAGTACGAATTTCCAAAACAAACTCCAACAGTAATCTCAATTCCAAATTTCAAGATTACAGCTCTAGCCGTTCGCTCAAATCCAAATTGTACCAAATTTGGTACCATTTAGTACTTTTCGCACCCATAACCAAAATTTCCAAAACTACCTCAATCCTACACTTCCACAGGTATTTTAATTCCAAATTTGAGGATTGCAGCTGCATCAGATCACCGAAATCCAAATTGTACCAAATTTAGTACTTTTCGTACCCATAATTACAAATTTTCAAAACTACCTCAGTGCTAAGTTCAAACAATAAGCTTAATAACGAATTTCACGATTCCAAATGTATCTTATCACTGAAATCCAAATTGTACCAAATTTTGTACCATTTAGTAATTTTCCTACCCATAACTAAAAATTTCCAAAACTTTATCAATCCTACACTCCAACAGTATTCCAAATTTCGGGATTCCAGCTATATCCGTTCACCCAAATCCAAATTGTACCAAATTTGGTACCCATGAGTACGAATTTCCACAACTACTTCAACCCTACACGCCAACAGTAATCTTAATTCCAAATTTCAGGATTACAGCGGCATCCTACCACCGTAATCCAAATTTAGTACCATTTAGTACTTTTGCTCCCATAGGTCCGAATTTCCAAACCTACCTCTATCCAACACTCCAAAAGTAATCTTAATTTCGAAATTCAGGATTTCAAATGTATCTGATCACCCAAATCCAAATTGTACCAAATTTGGTACCATTTAGTACCTTTCGTTGCCATAAGTACGAATTTCCAAAAGTATCCCAATCCCACACTCCAATAGTAATCTTAATTCCAAATTTCATTATTCCAGCTCTATCTGATCACTTAAATTCATATTGTACCAAATTTGGTACCATTTAATACTTTTCGTACCCAAAAGTACGAATTACCAAAATACCTCTATCCTACACTCCGACAGTTATTCTAATTCTAAATTTCAGGATTTCAGCTCCATCCGTTCACATAAATCCAAATTGTACCAAATTTGGTACTATTTAGTACTATTCGTACCCATGAGTACGGATTTCCACAACTACCTCAACCCTACACGCCAACAGTAATCTTAATTAAAATTTCAGGATTACAGCGGCATCCTACCACCGTAATCCACATTGTATCAAATTTAGTACCATTTAGTACTTTTTGTTCCCACAGGTCCCAATTTCCAAACCTACCTATATCAAACACTCCAAGAGTAATCTTAATTCCAAATTTCAGAATTCCTGCTATATCCGTTCACCCAAATCCAAATTGTACCAAATTTTTTACTATTTAGTACTATTCGTACCCATGAGTACGAATTTCCACAACTACCTCAACCCTACACGCCAACAGTAATCTTAATTCCAAATTTCAGGATTACAGCGGCATCCTACCACGGTAATCCACATTGTACCAAATTTATTACCATTTAGTACTTTTTGTTCCCACAGGTCCCAATTTCCAAACCTACATATATCAAACACTCCAACAGTAATCTTATTTCCAAATTTCAGAATTCCTGCTATATCCGTTCACCCAAATCCAAATTGTACCAAATTTGGTACTATTTAGTACTATTCGTACCCATGAGTACGAATTTCCACAACTACCTCAACCCTACACGCCAACAGTAATCTTAATTCCAAATTTCAGGATTACAGCGGCATCCTACCACCGTAATCCACATTGTACCAAATTTAGTACCATTTAGTACTTTTTGTTCCCATAGGTCCGAATTTCCAAACCTACCTCTATCCAACACTCCAACAGTAATCTTAATTTCGAATTTCAGGATTCCAAATGTCTCCGATCACCCAAATACAGATTGTACCAAATTTGGTACCATTTAGTACTTTTCGTAGCCATAAGTACGAATTTTCAAAAGTATCCCAATCCCACACTCCAATAGTAATCATAATTTCAAATTTCAATATTGCTGCTCTATCCGATCACTCAAATCCAAATTGTACAAGATTTGGTACCATTTAGTACTTTTCGTACCCATAACCAAAAATTTCCAAAACTACCTCTATCCTACACTCAACAGTAATCTTAATTCCAAATTTCAGAATTCCTGCTTTATCCGTTCACCCAAATCCAAATTATACAAAATTTAGTACCACTCAGTACTTTTTGTACCCACAAGTACGAATTTAGTACTTTTCGCTGCCATAAGTACGAATTTTCAAAAGTATCCCAATCCCACGCTCCAATAGTAATCTTAATTCCAAATTTCACTATTCCAGCTCTATCCGATCACTTAAATTCATATTGTACCAAATTTGGTACCATTTAGTACTTTTCGTACCCAAAAGTACGAATTTCCAAAATACCTCTATCCTACACTCAGACAGTTATTCTAATTCTAAATTTCAGGATTTCAGCTCCATCCGTTCCCCCAAATCCAAATTGTACCTTATTTGGTACTATTTAGTACCTTTCGTACCCATATGCACGAATTTCGAAAACTACCTTCATATCTCAAACCTACACTCCAACAGTAATAGTAATTCCAAATTTCAGAATCGTTTCGCCCAAATTCAAATTGTACCAAATTTAGTACCATTTAGTACTATTCGTACACATGAGTACACATTTTCAAAACCACCTCCTTATATCAATTCATCTTCTAAACCTTGATTTTCATTCCGAATTTTAAGATTTTAGCTCTATCCGTTCACGTAATACCAAATGGTACTAAATTTAGTAACTTTTAGTACTTTTCGTACACTTATAGTTAGAATTTCCAAAAACCCTTTGGTACACCTTTGTAACTCTCCATCAGTGAACCTCATTCCAAATTTCAGAATTCTAGCTCTTCGCGTTTGCCTAATACTAAGGGTACCATATTTAGTACCTTTTAGTACTTTTCGTACCGTTCTAGTTCGAATTTCCAAAAATCCAGCCTTATCTGACACCTTGGGACCAATTTCAAGATTCTAGCTCCAGCCGTTTAGCCTGGGCGTTGATTATGAATCAGTCAGTGAGTCAGTGAGTCATCATTACTCAACTCTTTTATAAGTATAGATTATTATTTTTTTATTATTTTTTTTTTTTTTTGATATGTTCGTCATAACACAACTTAGGTTTTGATGCAAAGAAACGCCCATTCTTTTCAATTTTCAATTTTAAACTTTTCTACAAAAACTACTGAACTTATTTTGCTGAAATTGTCAGGGAATATGCAGCGATGGCCCCCCGGTGAAAATAGGTTACATATTTTGTTAATTTTCGGAATCAATCAAATCAAATGTCGTTCGTTGGTAATGGCATCAGTTGAGGACGGCTGGACCCATTTGGATAATTCTTTTTTTGAAATGTTTGTCATAATCCAACTTAGGTTTTTATTTGACCACGTCCACTTTTCCGCCCACTTTTTATACCCTACACCACAATGTGGAAAGGTTATTATAAGTTTGTTTTGGTAAAATTGAGATGTGTGTCCGTCCGTCCATTATGACCGATCGTCACGAAATTTTGTATGGAGATCAGGTTCAGGCCAGAATAGATCCCTATTCTTATTGGTGATGATCGAGAAATATTTAGCGGGTGAAATGGAGCAAAAACATAATATTTATCCAATTTTGTTGCGGGTCTGTAGGTCGCACTAATAGTCCGATCAACGCGAAAATTTAAATAAGGTAAGGGTATATGACGAAGAAGAAGCTTGCAATTTGATATGATGATCAGATAATATTTAGAGGGTTAAATGGACAACAACTTTTGTGTGAAAATTGTGAAAATTATTAATATACCGTTTATATCTTTATTCTTGGAAGACATATTCCGGGTAAGTAAGATATACTTGGAAAGTAAACTTTTGATCTTTCTATTTATGCCAATTGTGTTGGTGTACATTATAAGATAACAGAGTTACAGCCATATACGAGGGCAGTTCGGAAACTTCTTAACCTAGCACAAAAAGCGCGGTATAAACAGAAAAAAGTCAAGTGTTTTGGAAACTTCCATCTCTGTTATGAACACATGTTAAATTTTGTTTCGATCTGGCAACTGCTTCATATAGAAACAGGTGTTCAAAAAAGACGCATCCGCAATTTTTTTACAATGGAAAAATTAGAAATGCGTGCTGTCATTAAATATTTACATAAAAAAGGTTTATCGGGACAAGAAATTCATAATGATATGGTGAATGTGTTAGGTGAAAGTGTCTCTCATATGCAACAGTAAAAAATTGGGTTGCTGAATTTAAACGTGGTCGTACAAGCATTGAAGATGAACCACGTAGTGGACGTCCAAAAACAGCAACAACAACAGAAATTGTAGTCAAAGTGCATGATATGGTATTAATGATCGACGAATAAAAGTGCGTGAAATTGCTAATATCATGGGCATCTCAGATGAAAAAGCTTTCTGCAAGATGGGTGCCGCATTTGTTAACAGTCGATCAAAAACGCATAAGAATGAACATTTCTCAAGCTGGTTTGGATCGTTTTAAGCGAAATAAAATGGATTTTCAGCGTCGTTTCATAACTGTTGATGAGACATGGATCCACCACTATACTCCAGAGACAAAAGAACAATCCAAACAATGGACTGAAGCTGGAGAAGTGCCCCAAAGAAGGCAAAAACAATTCAATCGGCTGGTAAGGTTATTGCAACGGTTTTTTGGGACTTCAAAGGTATTTTATTGATTGACTATCTGCAAAAGGGTAAAACTATAAATTCAGAGTACTATTGCAACCTTTTGGATCAATTAAATGTACAAATTCGAGAAACACGTCCTGGCTTACAACACAAAAAATAATTTTTCATCAAGACAACGCACCAGCGAACAAGAGTGTTTTAACAATGGCTAAAATCAACGAATTAAAGTACGAGTTGCTTGACCACCCACCTTATTCTCCTGATTTAGCTCCCAGTGACTTTTACTTGTTCCCAAATCTAAAAAAAATCCTTGCTGGCAAGCGTTTTACCTCAAATGAAGATGCAATCACAGTTGTAAACCACTATTTTGAAGACCTTGAGGAAAACTATTTTAATCAAGGGATAGAATTGCTAGAAAAGCGTTGGACTAAGTGTATTGAAGTTTCAGGAGATTACATTGACAGGCTAAGAAGTTTCCGACCCGCCCTCGTATATCCAATTATTTGTTTGTAGTGTAATAATAAACACGCTAGAGGTCGCAATTATAACTCAATAGTCACGAAATTTTGCACGAGGTAAGACTTTAGGTCGAAGAAGATGCCTACAATTTTGGATGATGATCTGATATTATTTATCGGGTGAATATTTTACTTTGTGGAGGGCATATAGCGCCAAAGTAGCCTACATATGAAAAAAATAGCGACTGACCTTCGACTGATACAAATTGCTATAATGAGTTTGGTAGATAACGGGGCTACTGCTTAATATAAAATGGGTTTTCTGTAGAGAACCACATTTTCCTCCCATGCTATAATTGTCTCTATCATGACAGAGAAATTCCCAGTTTGTGCATGATTGCGAATTACGTGCAGCCCAGGCGTATTAATTGTCCAATTGGATTTTTTTATACATATCGCACCTGTTCAACAGAAGGGTAGTAACGAACTTTTTATTAAGCAAATTAATTACCCTACACACTGTAAAAATCTGTCATTTATTTGTCTATTCTTTCGCCAAAAATTCCGGTATTTCACTTTTCATACTACTACTTATGTACCAACAGTTTTTGTCTCTACTGAAAAATAGAAAAGTTTGAGTTTCTACCTTTTTGTTGAACAGGTGCGATATATTGCAGCTTGTGGTCGCTTCGCCACGTTTTTTTTTTTCAAATTGTACACGGTGTCGCTGCCGTTAAAGTTTTTTTAAAATATTAATTTTGGTGAAGGTGAAGGCAACCACTGACCTTTTCCTGGCGTATAATTTTGGGATTTATACATACAACAATTTACCGCCAAGTCCGAACGGCATGCCCTAAGACAACACTTGTAGAGAAGTTTTTCATGGCTGAAATACTCAAGAAATATCGTCAACATTACTAAGAGGTATTTTGCCACAGTTGATCGATTCCGCGGCCAGGTAACTTCAAACGGTGGGAAAATACCCCTCAGTAATGTTGGCGACATTTTCTGAGTATTTCAGTCATGTAAAACTTCTCTACACGTGGTGGCTTAGGGCACTCCGTTCGGACTCGGCAATAAACTGTAGGTCCCCATATCAGGAAAGATGAATCGGGGTGTACTCGTTGATATGAGAAAAGTCGCCTTTGTGTAGGGTATCACATGGTCGGCCCCGTCCGACTATAGTCTTTGCTTACTTGTTTAATTATTTATTAAAATATTAATTTCATAACTGAAAAAATTGAAGCTTTCGCGTCGAAGCGTTGATATCTCGGAAACTAGAGAAAGCCGACCAAAAATTCAGAAAGAGCATACCGGAAAACACCATCTGTATCTCAAAAAGTCAAAAATGACATATGGAACACTTAAGCAGTTGTTGTGATATTACTGTTAAAAATTCGTCTGCAACAATCGATTTCTGGTATTTTTTTGTAGTTTATTTTTAAGAAATAATTCCATGTTCTGTGAAAATTGCTTTCGGCTCAAGAAATCCTAGAGTTTCTTTCTTTTCTAAATACACTGCACCCCGGTTATCTACCTCTCTGCTTAACTGCCTTTCCCGTTTAATTGCCTCACAACTTTAATCCCCAAAGTTTTTTCATGTAAATGAGTTCCAACTTTCCCGGTTAACTACTTTTCTATAAGTACCCAATTCGGATATTTGCCCGTCAACTATTTTTCCGAAAAGGAACATACACTAATACTTTTATCGGCTTATTACCCACGTTCAGGGACGTAGCCAGGATTTCATTTCGGGAAGCCCACCTGACCAAAATTTTTAATGTTAATGTTAGCGAAAATGTATTATTTAGCAATGATTTAAACTTTATTTTAGGCTTATAATTTTCATTACTATTTTTTAATTAAAATGGCGTAAGATTTCTTGGGCAATTTCCCTTGTTTCAGGCTTCAATTTTCCACTCCAGAGTATGGTCAATTTTTCAATTTCGGAAGTTCAGGTGTCCAATCGTTTTTATTGTCATAAAGAAATCAAATATCGTTATTTCCCTAAAGATATTTTGGTGTCCAATCGTAGATCTTAACACAAAGAATTTCTGAAGGCCGATAGTGGTTTTCTTGATAAAAAATATTCTGAGCAATAGTGAGTCTATTAATCATGAAATTGTAGCACCTAATCGCGGGTATGTAAATGACGAATTCTATTGCCCAATCGTGCATGTAAATAGACTATTTTGGCGTCCAATCGTCGGACTTCTCTTATAGAAATTCTGGTTTCCGATCGTGGATCTTCTCATAAATTGACCAGGAACTAGGAAAACTCTGGCAACCAGTTTTGAATTCTTTTAAAATGAAATTCTGGCGCCCAATCCAAGATCAATACATGTATACATTCTTTTATCAAAAATTCATGAACAAAATGTTTCCCAATCTACATTTTTTATACTCTCAAAATAAACCTCATCGAAATAATGGTTTTAGGGCCAAAGTGTGTTTGGAAGAAATCTGTTTCAGAAAACTTGAAGTCGACTTAGCTATGTTCGTCCGTCTTGGTGGAGGACACGATGATTCTCGAACAGATCGGTCCAAAATTTGGCCTTCGTTTTATTTTGTCCAAATTTTGATCAACTTCGAAGATGGACCATATCAATCCATTCTTTCGGTAACCTTCCACAGAGTATTTTAAAAATGTTCAGAGATGTGCAGTTTAAGACCTTTCTCGACGATAAATAAGTGCATAAGTGTAAGCTGAAGACCAAAGTAGTCATGGCTTCACTTCCTTTTTTGCTAATAATTTAGTTATAAGTAAAAATATGATATAAATAAATTAATAAATAAAAAGACCTCTCTGGAAACGCTTTCGTTTTTTGCAACAAGTGTTCTAGGGGCCACTATTACTACAGTACAAGTTTTTCAGGGGCAAGTTAATACTTTCAGAGAAAATGGCCCGAAAGCTGTAAAGATTACCTACGGCCGTCATGTGTAGTGACTGGCGCCCACTACAACTTTCGAACCTTATATTGCGGTACATCCTTCAAAAACCATCAAAATAGTTGTTAAATGCAGTTTAAGGTCTGTGCGAGGATCCTTAGAAATGTTACTGAAGGTATTCCTTGTGTTTAGAAAGGTATTGTGTTTTTCGTGGGCAAGTCCATATTTCCTGAAAAAAAACTGAAAAATATTCTGTGACGAACTGAAATGACTGGTGGGAGCAAAATCTTTTAAAAGGAATGACTTCCAAAATAAAATGTACTTCCAAAATGAACTATGTACCGACATTTCGGTCCATTTCTTCAGGTACCTTCTCCGCAACACTTGTGATCACTGATATAATCCACATTTTGTCGTTCATTCGTCCGAAAATGGCTATACAATTCTGAAAATTCCTAATACATAGCTTTGGGTTAAAGGATTTTGGTTTTTTGGCCCCCATTCCATCTGTCCATAGATGAAAATTTCAGTTCACACAGACTCAGGGCATATTCCTGTCCGCAAAGCCGACGGATTCTTGTTGATATTTTGACGAAGAAGAGAATCTGATCCCGATCACTTTTTTTTTTATTTCGTTTGTCGTCACAAAGTCCTTTGTCAAAGCAGGAAAAAGGAACATTTCTACAAATGTGCATCCATAATTCCCAAAATACAATTCAAAGTGTAACACTATGCAACACTGAAAATGCAAACAACTTCTAGTATGAATTTGTTGAAAATACATACTTAGACTACAAAAACCCTAGTAGGGTTTTGTCCTGTCAGATCCAGTTCGGATTTTAAGGCCTCATCTAAAACGGGCCAAATCTACACGTTATTGCATTTATCAGGCCTTTATCTCAGAAACGAATAGGAATTTGGCCTTGCTGTCTTTAGCAATATTGTAGCCCTGTATTAGTAGAACCTATCTTCTGAAAAACCCACAGAAGAAAAACTCCATCTACGGCATCAAAATCTATAAAATTTTACATAACTGCTGAAATTCTGGTCAGTATGGGCTAAACTATTGGGAGTTGAACCAAGTAACCTTTTGCAAAAATCTTCCAAATGAAGTTCTCAACAACACTTCTGAAGCTCTAAAATGCTTACTTCATGTTGTTTCAGCGGTATTTTGCATAATATCTTTTGCAACACGTATTTCAAACACAGTTCACACCAACAGTTTATTCTCGCATTTCGGATTTCACTACATTATTGATATTTTTATTAAATCGTCGTTGAAAAATATACTGAAACAACAGCATAGAGGCGTTTTGCAACAATGACATGTTCTGCGTTGTGTATTACATTCCAGGGAATATTTTTCCAAAAGAAAATATTCAGAAAAAATTAACGGTTGTGGAGATACTATTATATAGCTATATTGCATATATTTTGAAATTTAAGACACTAAATGCAGTTTTTCGAGTTCATTATTTCTCCAAATATTTTATTCTTGTCCTTATCTAGAAATTTGCTTCAGAAGTCAGAAGAAGATTTGCATTGGTTTCAGAGATATAGCGCCGAATTTCTTTAAAAACTCAATATTTAACCATGTTTAGATGGGGCCATAAAATCCGAGCTGGATCTAGCACAACAAAACCCAACTAAGGTTTCTTGTCGTTTGGGTCTGTACTTTCAAAAAATCATCAGTTCGAATTTTTTGCACAAGATCACATTAAAAATGTTGCACAGTGTTATCGACAGAAAAAAATCCCTGAAGTTGAAATTCAATGTAATTTCGAAATATTGGAGATAATATGCAATAAATAAAATATAAATATTGACCTCAAGCTCATTAATCTTGGTTTTATTAACATTCGAAAGGTAGAACAAAACATTAAAGTACGACAGAAAAATCCTTTTTTGTACAATAGACATTTACTAATTTGTAACAAGAGACCAGTTTCTAATAATCTCAACGAACGAGACTGCGGTGGAACAGAAGTTTTATCATAAAAATGGTTGGAATACATTTTTTTTTTGCGCATTTGAAACATAATAAAGAATAAGAACCACAAGAATGTTTTTTTTTTCTAGATATTGTTTACAAGCCAGTAAACATCTTGTTCTGAACTCAACAACACTTAGAGTCATCCTAAAATTACTATTAAACGCTTAAACAACACCTTAAAACATACCAACAACTATGCAGAACATTGCTCAAAAAACCTAACTTCTTCATTATTTCATACTTTCAATAAGTAAACCAATGTAGTTGACCCAAATACTTTACATATTTCTTTAAAAATCTAAAACATTTTAAAATTTTACTCAAAAATTAAAAAAATGTGTAACATAAGCTAATATCCTATGGGAACGAAAATCATTTCGGGGGGGGCCGGGCCCCCCCCTGGCTACGTCGGTGCCCACGTTGGTGTATTTCTGAGATAATCAATTTCGATATCTACCGGAATTGTGATGAAGATGTCCAGTGATATGTTATGCTCACTGATGACTAAATTTCTTATGGGTTAAATAATATAACTTATATATGTATTTTTAGACTTGAAATTAACTATTCTACTATACACCGTTTTGTTTTTTCACGATTATGTTCTAATTGTTTTAATTTTTTTGTAAGGTTGAGATGAGATTTTTATAACTACGCACATGAGGTAGCTATGCGGGATTTTCGTAACTGCCTTTCCCGCATAACTGCCTCATTTTTTTGGAATTTTATGAGAGGTAGTTAACCGGGGTGAAGTGTATTATCCCAGGCCAAATATTCGGATACATCATTTATTCAATGTTATATGTGTGCATACATATGTAAATACAGCTGGCTTAATGGTTTTCATACCATTTCCTTTAAATGCTAATTTAACTTTTTTCCATTTTAAGTTGTTGTGTGGTCCCCGCTGTACAAGAATTTTTGCTTTCAAATAAAATGAATTATTTTTCCGTTGATGTTTCCGTTGACATATTTTTCTCAATTCATTTTTCTTTCAGCATGTTGATAACTAAATTGTCCATTAATCATAAACTATAGAAAACACTTTCAGTTTCACAAAACAACAAAAACACTGCATACATACATACATAGATATATACAATATTGTGACAGTCACATGTTGTATGAGCAAACTAAAAAAAAACAAATGTCAAAACAGTAGCAAATGCATAAAAATGAATTTTAAAAATTGTTATTAACATGGCAGCGCAATGCGAGTCATGTTAAAATCTCAAACAGGTGTCATTAAAATTTCGACTGGCACATTGCCTCTGGATGATGAACAGATTTTGCGTTTGTGACAAGCGTCAGAAAGGAAGGCGATGCCAAGATAATGTGGTTAATGGACTTTATGACAAACACAACACATCGGACATAATGTGAATATTTGCTTTTTCAGACATGGCTGGAAAATCTAAATTTTGTAAACGAAATTTGAAAATAAGAATTATTGAAATATTCTTTTCCTTGATTTTCATAAATTCCGAACTTGTTGATTTGGGGAGACCACAAAATCTATGATTTATATGAAGGTGACGAAACTCAAATCATTGTTTAACATAAATTTCCCATAATTCATTAACCTAAATAGGAAACTGACAAGAAATTGACTGGCCGGCTGGCCAGCCACTTGTTCCCAACCAAAATTGTTTGGTTAGAAAATGCCATCAGGTCTTGTTAGCGCCACACACACGCTCATTGCTGTAGGATTAACACAATAGACCCCATGTTGACAATGGGCAAAATGTCATCTAAATCAATTATGGCCCAAAGACAAAAACCTATGAAAACATACAAGACCAATAATTAATAATGTCTTGATTGTCCTTAGCCGTAAAGAAAACAAACATACAGAGAGTCGTACACCCTCATCCTAGTGGCCAAAGATGACATGTTTTCTATGAAGCGAAACCCATAAAGACACACAACTTGAATTTTAAATAAGTAAATTCAAGGAATTTGTATTCAATAAGAAGAAAAAAACAACAGCATACGTAACTATGTGGAGGACTTTTTTGTAAGAAAAAACAACAACCAGTATTCAAAATAAATTCAGCTTACATAATAATTAATGGTTACATCCAACCATTGGTAAAGAAAAGAAAAAACAACAAGCAAACAATCATTCTAACATGTGTCTCTTGTCCCCATGTCTGTCTGGTCCTTACTCTCTGTAAAGAAGGAATGCTCATCGTATCTAATGATCGATATCTTTGATGAACAAAGAAGGCCCACAAAAAACCTATGCCAACAACAAGCATTTCAAACAAACAACAAATTTGAAGTACTGAAAATATGACAAAAATTGTTCATTCCAATATGACAATGGAGGACTATAAACGCACGCTGATGAGAATTTTAACACGCCAACCACACTCTGCATACCGCTGGGAGAAGAACAAAAAACGGTAACTCTAGGAGGCTCAAAACACTTAATGATTTGTTGTTTTTTCCCTTTCCATTATTTTTATTGTACCTCAAAGGAAAAATCACAACCATTTAGAAAAATGATCCTCGCTCAGCAATAAAATTAAATGTTTGATAAAACCTTGAAAAAATAGAGATAAAAATCGAATTCTCATGTCATGATATTTTTAAAAATTAGCTATAGAAAACCTTAGTGAAACTGTGGAAACATAAATTCAGTTTGTCAAGGCTATGTTTTCGTACCAAGGAAATGAAGCTTTGTCTCAATTTACGAAAAAAAAAATACAATTAATTGTCATAAAAAATATATATTTTTTTTAACAAAATGTATTGGGTTGATTTGTTTAAGCAAGATTGGATATATTAAAATAAACTAATTAGACAACAACAAAGCCAGAAATTACATAAATTCAAAGTGTCTAAAAGCCTGTTTATGTACATATGTACATATGTCAACCGAAAGGGTTCTTGCGCTTCCGAAGTGAAAATAATAATTTTCTGTTCATGTAAACACCTTCGAAACGAAAAAACACGTAAAAGTACACTTTTCTTTGTAAATTTGGGTTTATGTATTTCGAAAGGACTGTCTTTTGTAGAAAGAGAATATCAAAATCATTCACTTGCTTTGTATCTGTCGAGTAGAACGCAAACTCACAAATAACACCGCTTGTATGTGCATGCTGATTATACCCTCAGCATTTATGCTAACAAGGGTATATACACTTTCATACTGGCAAAATGTGCCTCATCGAAATAATGGTTTTAGACCCCAAGTATGTTTGGACGAAATGTGTTTCAGACAATTTGGAGTCGATTGAGCAATGTCCGTCCGTCTGTCTGTCTGTCTGGCTGGCTGGAGCGCACGATAACTCTCGAAGGGATGAACCGATTCGGTTCGAATTTTGACTTTCGTAATATTTTGTCCAAACTTAGTTTAAGTTCAAAGATGAGCTATATCGGTCCACTCCTTCCGGTACCTCCCCCACAAAAGTTCGGAAAATTTGTACGCACGATAACTCTTGAAGGGTGTAACCGATTTGGTCCATACTTTGCCCATCGTGGAGCGTGTACCAGACTTAGATCAGGTTTTAATATGGACTCAATCGGTCCACTCCGTCGGGTACCTCCCACACAAAATTTTGGAAAAGTTCAGTTTAGGAACATCTCTCGAATCGCTTTGATTTTTGCTTTAGCAACTTGTATTCACTGCCCTCCATACGACGGTATAAGTTTCATCAGGGGCAAGTCCATACTTCCTGAGAAAATAGCCTGAAAGTTGCAAAAAAACCCCCTATGACACCGTGTGAGGAGGTTGGAGGGCAAAATAACTCTCGAACAGGTCTGCCGATTCGGTCCAAAGTTTGGCCTTAGTAATATTTTGCCCAAACATAGTTTAAGTTCGAAGATAAGCCATATCGGTCCACTCCTTCAGGTAACTCCCCCACAAAAGTTCAAAAATATTCGGAAAAATTGTGCGTACGATAACTCTTGAAGAGAGTGGCCGAATTGGTCCATACTTTACACATCCTAATATATCTACCAGATATAGATCAGGTTCAAATATGGACTATATTTGTCCACTCCATCCGGTACCTCCCACTCAAAATTTCGAATACATGTTCACTTTAAGACCTGCTTTCGAATCACTTTGATTTTTGTTGAAACAACCTGCATTGCTGCCTCAATTGCGATGGTAAAAGTTGTTGCAGGGGCAAGTTCATACTTCTTGAGCAAACATCCCAGAAGTTCTAAAAAACCCCTATGGTACCATATGTAGTGGCTGGAGATCCAGTCTTTTTAGTATCTCCTCCGCAAAACTTTTGATATTAAATCCTAATCAACATTTTTGTCAGTTCAAACGCCCAAAATTTTTAAAACTTCCTAAATACATGCGTTTTTTGGAAAAAAATTGTTTCAATATACACAGGCTGAGGGTATATCTCTGTCGGCAAAGCCGACTGATACTTTTTTACTTGTTTTATTTTCATTTCTTATTTGGCTCTCATTTATGGAACATAGCTGTACAGATGTACATTCAAATTAGTAGTATTTCGCACAGGATACGTAACGGCAGTAGCACGATAGTTTGCGAAATACATGAACGCCTTTTTAGACGGAAGTGAGTGGCTACTTTCCTTTCGCATTGGCTTTCGTTAGACATACATGAACAGGCAGAAAGTGTTTTTCAAATTGAAGTTCCGCAATACCCACTGCTTTTTTGGTAATTATTTGAAAATTATTATCTTATATTAATTTTACAGCTACTTACAATCATCACATTAAAAATTTAGTCAGGGCTGCTGCATAGACCAAAAAAGTACCGGGTTACATTTGAGGAAAACAATGGCCGGCTGTAGGTCCCAAAATAGGATTATCTGAAAACTAATGAGTTTGTTTAGTTCACAAGGAAGTACTACAACAACTATAATAAATATTTACTTGAGAATAACAATAAGGAGGTATGTCATATAGACTAAAACCGTACAAATCCCATAACCGGATCACAAAAGTTGTTTAATTAACTCAAAATTTATTAATGGATTCTTATACACAAAAACATCATAAACAATCTAAAATGCCGTATTAGGGGCTAACGTTCCTTATGTATGTAGATATACACATGTCCACAATTGCAATCTCTTATTATCCCAAGATATTATACTCATTAAAATGGAATAATTAGTTTCCTTTTCCAATTTTAGGTGGAATTTTCGACCATGGATACCCCAAATACCTAAATTATCTAATCTAAGAAATGTGTTCAGCCAGGTGAATGGTACCACTTATGGGGCTATATCAAAGTGTCTACCTATCTTTACATTTTTGGTGGACAAGTTTTTTAACTGCAGGGAACCTTAAAAGTCAAATTACGGATAGTTCCGCCAAAAAATGTAGATAAGACCCTCAAAATAAAGAAAATCGGGAGGTACCGTTATATGGGGGCTACAACAAAACATAGACTTATGTTGACCATTTTTGGTGGAAAAGTTTCATGACCACTGAGAACCTCAAATTTCAAATTACAGCTAGTGCGGTTGGAAAATTTAGCTAAAATGTGTAAAATACCGAAAATCGGGAGGTTCCGTCATATGGGGGCTATACCAAAACATGGACCTATGTTGACGATTTTTGGCGGAGAAGTTTAGTGGTCACTGAGAACCTCAAATGCCAAATCACAGCTAGTGTGGTTAAAAATTTTAACTAAAATCTCAAAATACCGAAAATCGAGACGTTCAGTTATATGGCGGCTATACCAAAACATGTACCTATGTTGAAAATTTTTGGTAAAGAAGTTTCGTGACCACTGAGAACCCCAAATGTTAAATTACAGCTAGTTCGGTTAAATTTTTAGCTAAAATCGTCAAAATACCAAAAATTGAGAGGTACCGTTATATGGGGGCTATACCAAAACATGGAGCTATATTGACGATTTTTTGTGGCCATTGGGAACATCAAATATCAAATAACAGCTAGTTCGGTTAAAATTTTTAGCTAAAATCGTCAAAATACCGAAAATTGAGTGGTACCGTTATATGGGGGCTATACAAAAACATGGACCTATATTGACGATTTTTTGTGGAGAAGTTCTGTGTCCATTGGGAACTTTAAATAATAAATTACAGCTTGTGCGGTTAGAAATTTTAGCTAAAATTCTCAAAATACCCAAAATCGGATGGTACCGTTATATGGGGGCTATACAAAAACGAGGACCGATATAGCCCATCATAGAACTTGCCTACAAACAAAAGACGCATATTCCCAAAATTTCAGCATCTTATCTCCATTTTTGTGAATGCTAGAGTGATTACCATAGACGGACGGGCATGCATAGATCGACTTAGAAAATGACTATTTCCAAATGACTATTGACCAAATTTATTATACACTCCATACTATATGGGTATAAAAATGGAATACATAATTAGTTCCCCTTAAGTAACTGAACTGAACCGATTTCAGTATAATTTGAGAAACTTTTTCTAGATCAAATTACGTCACAAATTTCATCAAAATTGGACATACATACATAGCGTGATTGGTGAATCAGATACCTGAAATCGCCGAAAATATAAACCGGATCTATATCGAAATCTGAACCGATTCTTACCTAAATAAATACCATTCGTCCTTTGGAAAAATATCGTTCCCCATTTTTATGAGAATCGTTCAATAAATGGGACCTGTACTTTGTTTACAAAAATACATGGACAGAGAGACAGGCGGATATGCGCAAATCTAAAGAGAGAAGAACTCTACCCACCAACGAGCAATAAGGCTGTGGAAATGAAGCATACCATTCCATCTATTGATGAACTTCCATTCTTAATTGTCTATAGTTTCTGTAGGTTTTATGCCATATAAATAAAATTTTAACACGCCTCCAGGTCTACTTCGATAGAAGTTACGATGCTGCTTGTTGCGCTAGAACATCCCCCAGCTTGTCCCAATTTGGTCGTCGGATTCACTGCCGTCGTCGTTATACGAAACACACCCGCAGTCTATCCCGAGGTAGAGAAATAATGTGTATATACCGCCGATCAATTGAGAACTATCCATTAGAGCTATAAACAAAGAAATACCACGCCACGCCGGTGAAAAAAGTTCCCGCACCGATACAATTTTTGATTTTTATTTCACTATGCGATACGAATATTATTAACCATATTCTGACACCGTGACAGCGTGATTGATGACCAAAAATAAGAAAACCTTTGTCCCAGCGTTTTTCCCTATCACTTCCACTTTCGCGGCCTTGATGTCAAAGGGTATCACTTTGTCAGGCTCATATCTTCTAAACCGCTAAGAATTTTGATTCACTCATGGCAGCAAAGTTGTAGCTTGAAGAATAATAGTTGTGAACACATAAAATCCAGTCAACCACATCTTCAAGGTCAAAATCGTCTCAGATCTCAGATTTTGGTCTCCAGATATCAAACCAATCAAAATTGGAGTTGGTTTTCAGTGCGATTTCTCCGAAAGTACCACAAGGTATTTTTTAGAAGTCTAACAGGTCCTTTCACAGAAGACATCAATGACTTCTAATAGAAAACAAGAGGAGATGACCCGTATGATATTACAAGTAAATCTTCTAGAAGATATTCCCTAAGAATATGTGGAATATGAAACCATTATTCCAAAGTGTATTATAAACAATCAATTGGCCCAAAAATATTTCCGATATGCATTTTTAAAAGGGATGTATTTAAATTATGGCCCTTTAACTGATTTACAGAATTTTTGACTTGACAATTTTTTGATAAATGTAGAACAATTTGTTGCCCGGAGTCGTGCAAAAAGCCCGACTCCGGCTCCGACTCCAGAAAAGATTTGCTAGACTCCGGCTGGTTGTAAGGCAGACATTTTAAGACCGATCTTTCCCAAGATACTAAACCGTTCAAAATTCAAGAAAACAATAAACCACAAGTATGTGGCCAGGATATCTGTAAAAAACTTTCTGGAACATACGAACTGTCTATGAACGGTAGAGAAACCTTGCAACGATACCGTCCAATTTAAGTTACTTTGAAGGGTTTTGCTACATATTCATACTGAAATGGGTGTTAGTTTGAATTGCGGATTCCCACCGGATAGAAAACCTCCGCGAAGATGAACAATATAGGTCCATGTTTTGGTATACCTCCCGATGCGATGTATCCTGAAGGTTTCACACTGGAATGACTGTAATTTGGATTTTGTATTATGGGTAGACAACGGCGAGGTCAATAGCATTTTCTTACTTGGTTTACTTGTTAATTTCAATGAAAGTATTAAAACAGTTTCAGTATCCACGAAAAGTACTTTTTTATACCCTACACCATAATATTAAGGGAATAATTAAATTTGTCATTCCGTTTGTAACACATCGAAATATTCATCGGAGACCCTATAAAGTATATATATATATATATATATATTCTTGATCAGGGTAAAATTCTAAGAGGATATAACCATGCCCGTCTGTCCGTCCGTTGAAATCAGGATACAGCTCGAAATTTTCTATTACTCCAAGGATGTTTGGTAGTGCAAATGGGTTATATCGGTCCACATTTTGATATAGCCCCCATAGAATGGTACCACCCGATTTTCGGTATTTTGAAGGTTTTAGCTTTATTATCGCACCAAAATGGCTGAAATGTGGTACTTAGTCTTCGTTGGTGGTATAAAACTTTCCTCCAGAAATTTGCCGGTATAGGTCCACGCCTTCATATAGCCCCAAAAGAATGTACCTGCCGATTTCCGGTATTTTAAAGGTTGTGGCCTCAATATTCCACCGAAATGGTTGAAATTTGGTACTTGGTCTTCATTTGGGGTATTTAACGTTCCATATGAAAATTTTCGGAAGTACCACCCGATTTTCGGTATTTTGAAGGTTTTAGCCTTATTATCACACCAAAATGGTTGAAATTTGGTACTTAGTCGTCGTTGGGGTTATTAGACTTCTCCCAGAGACTTCTCTGTACATGTCAACGCCTCAGTATTGCCCCCATAGAACGGTACCTCTCTATTTTCGGTGTTTTGAAGGTTGTGGTCTCAATATTCCACCGAAATGGCTGAAATGTGGTATTTGGTCTTCATTTTGGGTATTAAACGTTCCACATGAAATTTGTCAGTATAGGTGCACGCCATCATAAAGCCCCTTTAGAACGATACCACCCGATTTTCGGTATTTTGAAGGTTTCAGCCTTATTATCACACCGAAATGACTGAAATTTGGTACATAGACTTCGTTGGGAGTATAAAATTTTCTCCCAGAAATCTGTCGGTATAGTCCACGCTTTCATATAGCTCCATAGAACGGTACCTCCCGATTTTCGTAATTCTGTAGGCTGTGACGTCATATCCCACCTAAAGACTGAAATTTGTTATTTAGTCTTCCTTGTTGGCGTACCTCTTAATTTTCGGTATTTTGAAAGTTTTACTGAAGTATCGGAAATTTCGTATTTAGTCTTCTTCGAAACTAAAAACTTTACGCCAGAAATTTGTAGGCTGAAATTTGGTATTTAGTCTTCTTCAGAAACGAAAGGAAACATATTGTTCCATTTTACTTGAATACAATTTGTGGTGGAGGGTATAACAAGTTCGACCTCGCTGAACTTAACGCCGTTCTTACTTATTTATTATTCACCCTGTCTGAAACACCAATTCCCCAATTACCTTCTCAATATGTAGTGGAGTTCTTTGTGCACCCAACTTTCATTGTTTATTTAATTATTCAACATATTGGCCTGTAGAACCTTTTTTACCACTCAATTAAGACTTTCGTAATTAATCACTGCAGGTCACTTTCTTTGAGATTGTCAATGGAGTATGAAAGAAGAAACTTAAAGGAAGTATAGAATTTCATTACAGGTTAAAAATATGTTGCAAGGAACTTTAAATACGTAAGCAAGTAGTTAATTCGAAAGAAAAGAAGATGACAACAACAACAGCAAATTAATAATGTCAAACATCAGTGTGAAAATTGAAACCGTAGGAAGAGAGAGCAAATATTTTCACTTTGCTACCACATTGAATAATCGAATCCCACACCAACCTGTAATTAGACATTAACCCTAATTTTTGAACAATAAAAAACAGCTGTGATTATTCATTCTCCTTCCTCTGGGGCTTGGCAAGGATACTAAATAATTCCCACAACAGCTGCTGCTGCTCGACATTACCTGCAATCTGGGTAATTTTGTAAATCATGAGAAATTTCTTGCCTCAAAATCAAAGATGACAATTTTACTCTTCCTTGTTTTTTTTTTTTTTTTTTTTTTTTTTTGCAAAAAACGGTTTAAACGTTTTTTGAAGATCAGTTTACAATCTCCTTGTCATACAAAAGTTGGAACGACAAAATGCCAAAACGCCAGCTAGCAAAAAAAGAACTTAAGATCATTTACCAAAAATTATCTTATATTTAAAATCAGCATTCATCCTTTAAAAAGTCCCTCTCTTTCTCTTGCTCACCGCTACGAAATATAATAGAGATCATCATCAGCTCAATGATTATTGAAAGGTTGAGGGTATGAATTTTTGCATTGTCAACAGATGTTGTTGACAATGCCAGACAAAATAGAAAAATCCATAATCAGGTATTGAGTCTTACCGCCAGTCATTCTGTCCTGTCTAATGGCTGGCGTTTACCTCTAAGCCTATAATACCTTTTTTAAGCACTGGCGCACTTATTCTTTGAATAACAGCTCCACAACAAAAGCCAGCATAGAAACTCTTCTAGATTTGAAGTCTTTGTGTGGAGATAATGTGATAAGAGTTTCCTTAAAACCGCCTTCCAAATATTTTCACAAAAACCAAAACGACGACAAACAACTCATGGCCAAACACTCAGTTCAGTTTAGTTTTTCTGCTGCCTGTCTGCCTGTTGAATGAAACTAAAATAGATCAGTTGTTCAAGATATAGGATCAAAGTATTAGCATCTTTTGTCAAAAACGTAAGAGAATTGTAAGAATTGTTCTTGTTTCGCTGCTGTTGTTGTTGTCGAAAATTGATATTTCTGTTGTTGTCGTCGTCGTTATTGTTGTGTGTGAGGCATGCCCATTGGTTTGGCGTTTCTTTTTTGCTAATGATAGGTTTTAGCTTGAGCTGTTTAATGTGACAAGGAAACGACGACAAACGACATCGACAACATGTTATTAAATCCTCATAGAACAGTTGACAAACCCACCAAAAAGTATTGGTTACAATAAAATGACGGCGGCGGTTTTTTGCAGTCATTTTGCTGCAGTAAATGAACCGAAGAGATCTTTTTGTTGTGATACTTGCATATTTGCATGACTAGAAGAGGGATCATGCGGCGTTTTTCGTTTTTTTTGTGTTGTAAGGGGCTTTGAGAAAATGCGAATTGGAAAGGACTTTGATGCGAAAAACCGATTAGGAATTAAAGGACTTAAGAAATCTTAAAAGCAAACCGCTGAAATCGAAAACAAAAAGGTGCATCGATGGAACATGTTAATGAAACTAGCGTCTTAGATGTATTCTTCGGGATTTCTAGGCTGGCCGACCATCCCTGACAATTAATCGTTGTTTTCAAATGCTAAGGTTTATAAATTGAACAAACGCTTCTTATGCCAGCGGAATGTTTAGAATTAAAAGGGAGTCTCTGTGGTCCAACATTAGGTATATGTCTGATTTTCTCCAATACTGAAGACCATTTACGACAAAAATTACAACAACAAAAACATTGAACTATAAACGGACTGGCAATATAACTTTGGTTTCTGCGGAATGACAATAACTAGGTGGGCTCTTCTATACCCCATTGTAAGAAGTATAGTAGTTATAAGCTTGAGTACCAATCTTGAGTTTAATCTTTTGTACCAAGACAATTTTTACAAGAGATGTTTTCTAATAAGTGAGAACCCTAAATATACATATTACAAAATTTATAATACATAATTTTGCAGTGTTCACTCTGATTGAATTGTCAGTAATCGATGATCCGAATGGACCGATCACCATATATTTTTGTGTCTTCTTCAAGCAACTAAATGTATTGTCTTTAAAAGAGAGAATTTTAACAACTAAAACCAATAAGGAAAAGATCAAAGCCGGGCGGTGCCGACAATATGACACTACTCTGAATATGTTCAATATATATGGGGACTGAATCCAAATTTGAACAAATTTCAATATAAATTTTGTACATTTATTTCTAGACAAATTCCGTTACATATTCAAATTTCCTCACAATTGGACATATATAAGGTGTTTGGTTCATCAAATACCTCAAGTCGGTAGTAAATCTTAATATAAAACAGAGCTTAGTGATAATAAGTGATTGACAGATCTTCGCCCTGCTGGGTAGGGTATAAAAACCTTAAGTTCGACCGGGCCAAAATCATGAAATATTATTAACCAAAGTGAAATAATTAGTTTTCTTTCTCTTTCAAAGTATATCCTAACTGCTGGAAATCCTAACTGCAAATTTTGGGCTGAAACTGTAGATTAAAATCTAGGAGGACCTATGACCATAATATTTGATAAAAGAGTTTCTTGATCACTGGGAACCCTAAATTCCAAATTATATCTAATTCTGTCAGAAAATGTAGCTAAAAATTTCAAAATACTTAAAATTGTGAATATGGCGGCTATACCAAATGTGTACCGATTTTATGTACCTGCAACAAAAAACGCATATTTTCAAAAGTTCAGAGTTCTATCTCAATTTTTGTGGATGATAAAGTGATTACCATATGAGGACTGACGTGCATAGTAAGAACAACGTTAAGGTCGGCCGGGTCGAACTTGTTATACTCTCCACCAGGAATTGTATTGAGGTAAAATTAGTTTCCTTTCGTTTATGAAGAAGACTTAATAGTAAATTTCAGCAATTTCGGTAAAAAATATGGCTAGTTTGCAAAATACCGAAATTCGTAAGGTATTGTTCTAAAGGGGATATATCAAAACATCGATCTATACCTAAAAATTTCTGGCGGATAGTTTTTAGACTCAAAGAAGACTAAATTCCAAATTTCCGATATTTCGGTAAGAAAATGTAACTAAACCCTAAAAAATACCAAAAATCAAGAGGTATGCTTGTATGGGGGATATATGACCTATACTAATAATTCTCTTCTGGAATATTTTATAACCCCATGGAATAATAATAAAAAGTCATTTCGGTGGCATATTGACGTCACAAACTTCAGAATTACGAAAAGCGGAAGGTACCGTCCTATGGGAGCTATATAAAAACGTGGACCTATACCGACGGATTTCAGTCCGAAAGGTTTTTACCTCCAACGTAGACTCGATAGATAGAGATTTTTATCACACTAGCTTACGAAACACATAATATCGCTGTAAACAGGGCCACTACGAAAACCTTCGGTAAAAATGTCCAAAGGATCGCCGAACAGACCCTTAACCACACAAAAATGTTGAACATTTGTGTGAGTGGTACCACAAGAATTGGACGGATAGGGACCAAATTTGAACAAAAACTAAGTTTCGACAATATTTTGAGATCCAACGTTTGGACCAAATCGGTTGTTACGTCTGTGTGAAATCGCGCTTACTTCTGAATTTCATCTAATATTCAAAGAAATATTACAATATCCAAAGTGTGGACGAACGCAGTATTCGGTTCGAGCTCTCCAGGCACTACATATGGCGCCATAGGGGTTTTTTACAATTTTCGGGCTGTTTTCTCAAGAAGTATGGACTTGCCCCTGAAAAAACTTTTACTGTCGTAATCGAGGCAGCGAATGCAAGTTGCTTCAACAAAAACTAAAGTGATTCGAGAGCAAGTCTTAAAGTAAATTAATCCAAAATTTTGTGTGGGAGGTACCCGAACGAGTGGATAAAAATAGTCCATATTCGAACCTGATCTATATCTGGTAGATATATTAGGAGGTGTAAAGTATGGACCAAATCGGTCACTTCCATCAAGAGTTATCGCGCGCACAATTTTTCCGAACATTTTAGAACTTTTGTGGGAGAGCTACTTGAAGGAGTGGACCGATATAACCCATCTTCTAACTTAAACTATGTTTGGACAAAATATTACAAAGCCAAATTTTGGACCGAATCGGTTGATCCGTTCGAGAGTTATCATGCGCTCCAGCCAGCCAGACAGACGGACGGACAGGGCAAAATCAATTCCAAATTGTCTGAAACACATTTCGTCTAAACATACTTGGGGTCTAAACCCATTATTTCGATGTGGCACATTTTGCCCGTATGAAAGTGTATATCACGAATATTGTCAATTATTTCATATTCCATTTCAGAAAAAAGGATACTTTTTTTGATATGTAGGTTAAGAAAAAAATTCCCAGTACGAATCTGGGCGCGAGTCAATTTTTGGTTGTTGCGGACAAAAGTTATGGCGCTTTTATTTCGCTTTTTAAGAAAGAAAATATTGTAAAAACTCTAATTATTTGAATGAGCACAATTGTTATGAAAAAGTTCTCTCGAAGTGACTTCAGCGAGTAGATTGCATAATATTGCATAAAAATGTTACACAGACTTCGCGGAATGTACATAAAATTGATAAATGTATATATATAAAATAGAAAAATGTATGTTTGTTTGTTTGTTTGAAATTTATAGACTCAAAAACCGCTGAACCGATCTTGCTAAAATTTTCAGGGTATATTACTACATCGCCTGAAAGTAACATAGGCTATAAAAAGTTTCGAAATTCCGCTCTGATCCGGAGATAAAGCATCAGAATCGGAGGTACCTCCAAAAAATTTAAACTTTGTATGCAAATATCTATAGAACGGTTAAAGATACAGACTCCTAATTTGAAATGTGTGATGGATTTTAGCCTAAAAATAAATGTGCCAAAATCGGTCCAGATTTGGATATAGCTCCCATATATATTTTCGTCCGATTTCAAGTATTTGATGTACCAAACACGCTATATATGTCCGATTTCCATGAAATTTGGAATGCGTGACGGAACCTGGCTTATTTCAAAATGTACCAAACTATATCGAAATCGGTTCAGATTTGGATATAGATCCCATATTTATTTTCGTCCGATTTCAAGTATTTGATGTACCAAACACGCTATATATGTCCGATTCTAATGAAATTTGGAATGTGTGACGGAATTTGGCCTATAAGTAAATGTACCAAACTATATCGAAATCGGTTCAGATTTGGATATAGCTCCCATATATATTTTCGTCCGATTTCAAGTATTTGGTGTACCAAACACGCTATACATACATGTCCGATTTCAATGAAATTAGGAATGTGTGACGGAATTTGGTCTATAACTATATGTTCCATTATACATCGAAATCGGTTCAGATTTGGATATAGCTCCCACATATATTTTCGTCTGATTTCAAGTATTTGATGTACCAAACACGCTATATATGTCCGATTTCAATGAAATTTGGAATGTGTGATAGAATTGGCCTATCTATATATATAAAATTTAAATTTGTTTGTACGTTTGTTTGTGCCTTATAGACCTGAAAACCGCTGAACAGATCTTACTGAAATTTTTGGGTACATTGCTACATGGCCTGGAATGAAAATAGGCTATATCATTTTTTGAAATTTCGCGTTGATCTGGAGATATAGCATCAAAACCGGAGGTACCTCCAGAAAATGTAGAATTTGTATGCAATATTTACCAAATTATATCAAAATCGGTTCATATTTGGATATAGCTCCCATACACATATATTTTCGGCCGACTTCCTTATTTTATGTTCCAAACACGCTATATATGTCCAATTTCGCTGAAATTTTGAATGTCTGACGCAACTTGTTCTATAAATAAATATGCCAAATTATATGGAGATTGGTTCAGAATTGGATATAGCTCCCATATACATATATTTTCGGCCGATTTCCTTATTTTATGCACCAAACACGCTATATATGTCCAATATCGCTGAAATTTAAAATGTGTGATGGATATTGGCCTAGAAATATATGTGCCAATTTATATCGAAATCGGTTCAGATTTGGATATAGCTCCTACGTATATTTTCTGCCGATTTCATGTATTTGAGGCACCAAACACGCTATTGATATCCAATTTCAATAAAATTTGGAAAGTGTGAGTGAACTTGGTCTAGAAATACATGTGCCAAATTATATCGAAATCGGTTCAGATTTGGATGTAGCTCCCATATATATTTTCGGCCGATTTTCCGCATTTGATACACCAAACACGTTATATATGTCCAAATTCGCTGAAATTTGGAATGTGTAACAGAACTTGGTCTAGAAATAAATGTGCCAAATTATATCGAAATCGGTTCAGATTTGGATATAGCTCCCATATATATTTTCGGTCAATTTTCCGCATTGGATGGACCAAACACGCTGTATATGTCCAATTTCGCTGAAATTTGGAATGTGTAACGGAATTTGGTCTAGAAACAAATGTGCCAATTATATCGAAATCGGGTCATATTTGGATATTGCACCTATATATATTTTCGGCCGATTTCCTGTAATTTATGCACCAAACACTGTATGTATGTCCAACTTCGCTGAAATTTGGAATGTCTGACGGAATTTGGTCTATACATAAATGTGCAAAATTATATCGGAATCGGTTATAATTTGGATATAGCTCCCTTATATATTTTCGGCTGATTTGCTATATTTTATGCACCAAACACGCTATTTATGTCCAATTTCAATGTAATTTGGAATGTGTGACGGAATTTGGTATAGAAATGAATGTGCCAAATTATATCGAAATCGGTTCATATTTGGATATTGCCCCTATATATATTTTCGGCCGATTTCCTGTAATTTGTGCACCAAACACGCTATGTGTGTCCAATTTCGCTGAAATTTGGAATGTGTGACGGAATTTGGTCTAGAAACAAATGTTCCAAATTATATCAAAATCGGTTCAGGTTTGAATATAGCTCCTATATATATTTTCGGCCGATTTCTTGCATTTTGTGCACCAAACACGTTATGTATGTTCAATTTCATTGCAATTTGGAATGCGAGACTGGATTTGGTGTAAAAATAAATGTGAAAAATGATATCGAGATCTGTTCAGATCGGAATATAGCTCCCATATATATTTTCATGTTTTTGTTACATATGTCTAATTTGAATGAAATTTTGAAGATTTAGAAGTCATCATTATATACAAAAGTACGAGTACTTATAGTTGAGAAGGAATTGACCAAGGCTACAGCATTAAATATTATATCTTTGAGAGACTTCTTAAGAATAATGTTTTAATATGATATAACTAAATCATTATTTGAGTAAAAATTTTGAATACGAGTGGGAGTTATCCTAAGAGTAATTTCAGATATCACAATATGTTAATATGTATATGACCTGGAAATGATAAGTCCTATTTATAAAATAAGTTACAACTATCCTCAAACCTAAGGTTCTCAAACCTGGTTCTATTCTTAATTTTATTCACTAAAGATCCAATCTGTACAAATAGAGAGAAATTAATATTGTAAGATTATATAACTACCGTAGGAATACTTATAGTCGAAAAGCCTTAGGAGGAGTGTTACCTCTTGAAACATACAAAAATTCCATAGTAGCTCCAAAACAGCCCTGAATGGGTAGAGAACGCCTTCATATCTCCTATATTTATACGTTAAAATATTAAAAAGCATTGCATTATATTTTATTTAAGTCGGGGTAGCAAAGCGCACCGGGTTCAGCTAGTTACTGAATATAAGTCAACTTTTTTTCAAAATTGATTTTTTGTGCATCAAAACTTCACGGCGAATTAAATGAGACTATAATCATACAGATTGGTGTTATAGTTTCGATGTTACAGCCAAAATAAGCACATATTTTGGTCAGAAAAATATTTTTTGTTTGAAAAAATATTTTTTTACGCGCATTATGTAGTAGAAAGTGTTGTTAAAATCTATAGGAATACTTCCTTCATTTTGCTCAACTCTCCCAATAAAATAGACTGATTTTGCTTTATTGACATTCATATTAAAGCTTTCCCATTAGGGAAGGTAATTGGGTTTATGAAGATATATCTCAAAGCTTCTGAAATGGAAATACAGGTCAAATAACCTATTTTAATTTAAATGCATTTTAAACAAGTAAGAAAAGTCTATAGTCGGACGGAGCCGACCATGGGATACCCTATACCACTATCCCTGGACAATCGCTCTCCACGAACTTCTTTTCAATGATTGTGAAAATTTAATTATCAAAAGTGAGCATTTTGGCAGTCGCATATCTCCTAAACCGCGAAGAATTTTAATTTGCTCATGGAGGCAAAGTTGTAGCTCTTGTCATAAAGAACATCAATTCTGGACAAATGAAATCCACCAAACCTCATTTTCAAGGTCAAAATCGCCAAGGTCAAACCCCTAGAAAAAGTTATAGAAGATGATGAAGATGAGGTTTGGTGGATTTCATGTGTCCAGAATTTATATTCTTTATGACAAGAGCTACAACTTTGAATCCATGAACAAATTAAAATTCTTCGCGGTTTAGAAGATATGCGCCTGCCAAAATGCTCACTTTTGACTTAACTTCTCAAGGATATTTCTGATGTCCTTTTTATCCTGGAATGCAATAATTTATAATTATTATATAAAGCCTATACTCTCCTCTTTAATATGACACTAATACCAGCATCGTACGACGAGTACAAGTATTTAAAATATTTTTTTTGAAAAATTTTGACCTTTGAAATTTGTTTGACGTCTAAATGGTCAAAACGATGAGAAAACGAAAAATTAAAAATGCCATTTTACTCCATTTTGCCTATATTTTCAAACGTATATAGTCCGGTTGGGTGCCACCGTGGTGCAATGGTATGCACACCCGCCTTGCACGCAGAAGGTCGTGTGTTGGATTCCCCGGCCAGTCAACATCAAAATTTTCAACAGTGGCAAAATACCCCTCAGTAATGTTGGCGACATTTTCTGAGTATTTCAGCCATGTAAAACTTCTCTACAAAGTGGTGTCTTAAGACAAGCCGTTCGTACTCGGCGATAAACAGTAGGTCCCATATCACTGAGCTAATATGAATCGGGATGCACTCATTGATATGAGAGAAGTCTCCCTTGTCCCGTATGGGATGTTTGTGGAACAGTTATATAATAGTCCGGTTCAAGTGTAATTTTGGGTGTCGGACAGTGTAATGAAACCCACTTATGTAGTACTACTACTTCCGTTCTTTAACCACTACGTTATTGAAATTTTTACCAATTTCACACAAAAGTTTCAGTCCATTTAACCCGCTAAGTATTATCTGATCTTCACGTTGGTTTGTACGCTTCTTCTTCGTCATAAACTAAAACTTTGTTTAAAATTTTGCTGGTTATTATTTTGACCTACAGAGCCGCTACAAAATTGCTTAAAATTTTGTTTTTGGTTCATTTCATCACATGAACATTTCACGATCATCACCAAAAACTAATCATTTCTACTCTGGCCAGAAACCAACCTCCTTAAA
Organism: Musca autumnalis; assembly: GCF_047663935.1. Classification (NCBI taxonomy): domain Eukaryota; kingdom Metazoa; phylum Arthropoda; class Insecta; order Diptera; family Muscidae; genus Musca; species Musca autumnalis. The sequence continues at coordinate 162,042,314 of NW_027412088.1, read as the reverse complement.
AAATTCGTTACAATCGGTCCATAATTGCGGCCTTAAGCTTGTTTACAATTTTTAATGTACGGACACACATCGCTTTATCTCGCCGAGATATGAATTTTGGCATATCAAATAGGGGGTCTAGGACGAATATTTCGTGGTGTTACATAAACTTTTGGAGAGACAATATGTAGCATGGGATAAAAATGTGGTTCTCTACACAGAACCCATTATATATTAGGCAGTAGGCCCGTTATCTAGCAAACACTTTATTGCAATTTACATCAGAGGAAAGGTCAGTAGTTTTTTTCCCATATGTAGGCTACTTTGCGAAATATATATGTCCTCAAGGAATTAAAATATCGACCAAAAATAAAATTTTTATATTTTTCATACAAAAATAATGGTCCATTTCACCCGCTAAAGAATATCAGATCATCATTCAAAATTATAGGCATCTTTTTCGACCTATACTCTTACCCGGTGCAAAATTTCGTGACTATTGATCTATAATTGCTACTTCTAGCGAGTTTATTATTACACTACAAACAAATAACGGAATATATTAGGCTGTAACTCTGTTATCTGATCATGCACACCAACATAATTGGCATCAATTGGAAGGTCAAGCGTTCCACTTTCAAGTAAATCATACTTGTCCGGAATGTCACTTCCAGGAATTAAGATATAAGCTGTATATTAAAAATTTTCACAATTTTCTCACAAAAGTTTTGGTCCATTTAACCCTCTAAATATTATCCGATCGCCATCTCAAATTGCAAGCTTCTCCTTTGTCCTCCTATACTCTTGCCTTATTTAAAATTACGCTTGATCGGGCTATTATTGAGACCTACAGAGCCGCTAGATAATTGGATAAATATTATGTTTTTGGTCCATTTCAACCGCTAAATATTTCACGATCATCCGCATCCGATTTCAGTGTCCACCATGAAAATCTACATCGATATACATCTATTTCAAGGCGATCAATAAAGAACCGTGGATGTAGCATTACACACTATTTTTTGGGATAAAATGAATGTAGCTTCATTATCAGTGAAGTTTTCAAATCTCTGTTTCCGCTAAAACGAAGATGCTCCACTAGTTTTTTCAGTGCAGTGGAAACGATACGCAGAAAACGCGATAAAATATGTGATATTTTCAAAAACAATTTTAGGTGATTTTTCTACTTTGGAATTTCTCGTAACTCGCGTTTTAGTAGATGGATTTTCAGTAGGAATGACGTAAAACACTACAATGTGCAATGGAGTACGAGGTGTTCTAGAGACAATTGCAACTATTAGACCCGAAAAATGTGATTTTAAGAAAAATGTTCGCACAAGTTTACGCATTTAGATGCAGATTTCTATGAAGCTGTGCAGACTACATTCACAATATACATATCAAATGACTCAGAATCGCAAGTACTACAATCCTATGTACGATTTTTTGAAAACCCTCTTTGCGGAATTAGAAGAAAATTTCAAAAAAAAAAAAACACTGTAAATCTGGCTTCAAAATGTCAGCATCATTTAATGGTAGAAGCAGTTCAAATATTGAAAAGTTATACATTAGTGAGATGATTCTTATTTAGTTTGCTTCTACTTTTACATTGACAGGAAAATCGAGAGAAGTGTGGTTTACTCACAAATTGAGAGAAAACAAAAATAGACATGTTGGCTTCAACCCATTTTTACCCATTTTTTAACACGTCCAAAAACATTTCATTTTATCCAAAAATATTTAATTTGTATAATATACAATCACAATTCTCGTGTTCTAAAAGGGTAAACCTTGGCTTCAGCTAAGTTTAATTTTCAAAAATATTGGTGATATACCCTCGTTAGCATAAATGCTGAGGGTATACAGAAATTCATCTAAATTAACTTAAATCTACCAGTTACTTTCGTAACAATATTTTATAATATGAATGATTTTGCCATTTCTAATTATTTTTTATACAAATTATTTTGATTTCTATTCTTCAGTAACTGTCTTTTAACGTTATAAAATATATTTTTGATGTCTCAAAAGGCAAACAAGATATCACAAAATATACCATGAACCATTTTCGCAATCCCCTGAAAAACATATCTTTGGTACAATTGCCAACTTTTTTGAAACGATAGATCTCCGTTAAACTCACAATTTTCCCTTTAACGGGTTTTTCTAGCATGTATAGTTTCCATAAAAATCGGCGGTGGCGTAGGATCCCAGTTCCGAAGACGCCCCATTTTACCATTTATCTCAGTCTTAACAATCTAGAGCAAAAACCTCTCCCATCGAACTTCTGTAAAATGTTACGAATAAGACATGTTGTAACAAGTGAGGAAAGGCTATAGTCGGGACGGGGCTAACTAAGTGATACCCTACACCACTACCCTTATATATAAACATTTCACACGTAATCATTTCTTTTAGGGAGATACTAAAAAAAAATAATAATTAATATTTAATTTCATAGTTCACTACTGTTAACATCTACTTGGTACTAATTGAAAGCTTTGTTGGTCTTCTTTATTATTATTTTACATGTCTTTAATGCACCAAATAGAAGTAAATGTATTTGTCATTAAAGTAAAAACTTAAAAATATTAAAATTGTGATATATCAGCGCCTTTTGCAATAAATGTGATATTTTACCTTAAATTCCACATTTTGTATCAATTTGAAACTCAGATGATTTAGTTTCATTATCAAGCTCTTTCCTTCGATTCTGCCCAACAGAAGCAGATATATCTGACATGGAAATAAAATTCCATAAATTGGAAGTTAGATCTTTTTCAACATCACAACCATTTCACCAATTTTGGTAACGCAATTGGGAACATTTTGAAGCTCAGAATATCTTCCTTGTTGAAACGCGTCCAACCAAAGCTGAGAACTCGTCAGTACAATTCAAATAAAAAATGGGAAAGTGGGAAGTGCGCCAACCTATTTTGCATCATAATAAGGTGATATTTTCCTCATCCATTGACGGACTTTCCTTTTGGAATACGACATCTAAAAGCGGAGATATTTTCATAAGTATAAAACTTTGAATTGCTGTCCACATTAGTTTTTTTTTGCCCAGTCCGAGTCTTGAATATAATACGACCATCACCAAACTCAATATACTTCTTCCTCCATGGGACCTCCGTTAACCCTAAAAAGATCGTGACTATCCGATCAAAATTGCGACCTGTAGCGTGATTTAAAAAATGGAAAAATGGGATGTATGACCGACTATTGTGATATCTCCGTTATTTGGCCATCTACGCAACCTACTTTGCATCATTGTAAAGACGGGATTTTCTACTTTCATAGTCAGGCTTTGAGTCTGGAAAGTCCCCAACCAAAGCTGTGATATTCGACATTAAAATTTAGTTTGAAAAGTTTGGATTCATTAGCGACTATTGCGATATATTCGTTGTTTGGACACCTACGACAACTTACATAGTTAGAAACGTGATATTTTCTACTTTCATCGTCAGGTTTTGCTTTTGGTGTACTACTTATAGACGCTGAGATATTTGCTTTGGAATAAAACGTTGACTTCTTCTCCAAATAAGTTTTTGCCCATGCCGACCGGCGAAATATTATCCGGCCATAACCAAAATTAATAGACTTCTTCCACTCCGGGACCTTCATCAACATCCAAAATTTGGTTGGCCAACCCTTCTGCAACTAATATTTAGTTTTGTGATATAAAGCATATAGGATGACAAGATTAAACGTAGCAAACATAGTGAGAACAGACACAACACGGAAGTTGGACATCGGTAAGCCGCAATCACAACGGATAGTCACAGCATATTCCACTCAACTGCTTAATCAAAGCACTCCTCGTCCCGATAACATATCAGGACAATGGCAAAACATTGCCCACTCCATGCAAACAGCCGCAAAATCAGTACTTGGATACCAGAGACCTCCCCCAAGGAATCCATGGTATGACCAGGAGTGTCGTGCTGCTACCGAAGAGAAAAATGCGGCATACAGGGCTATTTTACAATCAGTAGCAACGCGTAGCGCACGAGAGAAGTATCGGGAGAAAAGGAGAGAGGAGAAACGTCTTTTCCGCAGGAAAAAGAGAGAGATGGAAAAGCGGGAGTGTGAACAAATCGAGGAGACAGAATGAAGTGCGAAAATTCTACCAAAGAGTGAAACATCAAACTGATGGCTTTGGAACTGGCACATCCTCCTGTAGTGACCAGCAAGGTAATCTGGTAACTGATACAGATAGTGTGCTAAGGATATGGAAAGAGCATTTTTTCAAACTGTTGGTATACAATAGTAGCGAAGTCGACGACAGATCCAATCCCAGAAGATGGTATTGAATATATACCACCCGGCCAAGATGAGGTAAAAACAGCAATAAACCGGCTGAAGAATAATAAGGCAGCAGGAGCTGATGGCCTACCAGCCGTGATGTTTAAAACCGGAGGCGACACGCTAATAAGGTGTATGCATCAGCTAGTTAGCTCCATCTGGCAGGAAGAACGCGTACCCGACGATTGGAACCTGAGCATCCTGTGTCCCGTCCATAAGAAATGAGATAAGGCTTTATGCTCCAACTATAGGTCTTCTCCCTATCGCCTACAAGATTGTGTCAGGGATATTGTGCGAACGACTAAAGCTCATGGTCAACGAAATAATTGGACCATACCAATGCGGCATTAGACCTGGCAAGACCACCATTGACCAGATATTTACCCTGCGACAAATCATGAAGATGCAAATCGACACATACCACCTTTTTGTAGATTATAAAGCAGCCTTCGACAGCCCGCTACGTTCAAAGGTATTCCAAGCAATGTCTGAATTTGTTATCCCCGCAAAGCTCATTCGGCTTTGTAAAATGACTCTAACTGATACAAGATCTTCAGTTAAAATAGGAAAGAACCTCTCCGAAGAGTTTTGTACCAAAAGAGGTTTCAGGCAAGGAGACAGCCTTTCGTGTGATCTTTTCAATATCCTGCTAGAAAAGGTTCTACGAGAGGCAAACGCCAAAAGAAGTGGCACAATCTACACCAATAGCCACATGTTACTGGCTTATGCTAATGATATAGACATCATGGGTTGATCAGTAAAAGAAGTAACCGATACCTTTATGAAGGTCGAAGGAGAATCTGCTAAAGTGGGTCTGGCGGTAAACGGCGAGAAGACCAAGCTGATGGTGTCGACGCGCAATGCGTCCATTGAGATCGGACCAACTAACTGTTAAATTTGGTTCCTATAATTTTGAGGTAGTAAAAGACTTCGTATACCTCGGCACCGCCGTAAATACAACAAACGACATTGGCCAACAGATGCTACTTTGGCTTAAGTAAGCACTTTAAAAACAAAGCCACAACTCGTCAAACAAAAATAGCGCTTTACAAAACACTGATACTACCCGTGCTGATGTATTGTTCCGAAGCCTAGGTACTTGCGCAAGCAGATAAGGCAGTGCTTGGCGTGCTTGAGAGAAAAATTCTTCGAAATATCTACGGACCGATCTGCGTTGACGGTGAATATCGACGTCGTATGAACCATGAGCTTTATCTGCTATACAACGACATCAATATAGTTAAACGTATCGAGATGCAGCTATTGCGTTGGCTAGGCCATATAATAAGAATGAGCGATGATGAACCCGCTAAAAAGGCAGGCCAGAATTGGCAGGCCAAAGAATAGATGACGCAAACAAGTGGATGAAGAGATGACAAGGCGCGGCAAGCGAAGCACGAAACAGAGAGAATTGGAGATCTTTTCTTAGTTCGGTCTATGGAACAAATGTTCTGTAATGGGCCAGCTAAGTAAGTAAGTAGATATAAGGCATATTCAGGGCGCACTGACTTATTCTTTCCTCGTTTTAATTTCCTTACACAAACGACTGTACGTAAATTGCACATTTTCTTTAAAGAGTCGGAATATTAGACCATTATGATCATTAATGCGTACGTATCGGCTTTTTGCTATCTTGGTAGCGTAATGTCAGAGGATGGAGGAATAGATAACGACTTAAATAACCGGCTTAATAAAGTGCGCGCCGCTTTCGGTCGTTTATATAAAATCTCACAGAAGACAAAATTACGAATCTTTAACGCATGTGTCAAATCCACCCTACTCTATGGTTGTGAAACGTGGAAAACTACGACATATATAATCAATAGACTTCAGGCATTCGTGAACAGATGGCTCCGTATAATATGTCGCATATTCTGGCCAAACCGAATCACAAACATTGATCTGTGGATAATGACAAAAGAGGAACCAATAATCCGCCAAATAACAAGAAGAAAATGGAAATGAATAGGCCATATACTACGGAAGCCACATAATAGTATAGCTAGAATGGCCCTGAATGGAACCCTCAAGGTAGCAGACGTCCTGGACGACCAAAAATCACCTGGCGAAGAACGGTCTTGCAAGAAATATCAAAGCAAAATACAAATTTTGAAAACTTAAAACATATTTGTAACGATAAATTAAGATGGAACTCTCTTGTAGAAGCCCTATGTTCCCAAGCGGAATAAATAAAGGAATAAAAAAAGATCATTAATGCAATATGCCATTTACGCTTTTCACAGTACGTGTTATGTACAAGTGCGGGCTACTAATCTGATGCCATTACACTTTTATTTTCCTAGCACATACGAAAGTGCAATCCATTTGTCCAGTGAATGTTCGAAACTTTGTCTATATTCTATGCAAAACCCAAGACTATCTTTGATTAGGACATTCTTAGGCCCTTCAACCACTATTTGTTTCATGCGTACATATTTATGCACTTTTTTCACAGTTTTTGACTTTTTGTGTATAATATCAACACCCATATCTGAGGTTTTGCAACCTTTTCATTTAGAAGAATATATTATAAAATAGTGAGCAGATTTATGTTGTTGTTATGCAATATGTTGTTATACAATGACATAATTTCACATGCATTTTGGCGCCTATTTCTTTCACTTCCTTATAAAACATGGTTTTAACTTCTTTACTCAAATGATTTTCTTAATAATCCCAGATTATTTCCATATTAAAGGTGATGCAATATAGATAACAACATGTGTAGGGATTAACAACCTCAAGGTAAGAGCAAATACATAACAACATGTGCACATATAGAAATCGTGGTAGGTAGTCATAATCTAATGTGTTATTGAAATAAGGTTTAAGTAGTTGTGGAGCAGTAAACCAAGGAGACATGAATGCATATGAGATCTTGCGTTGATAAAGATATGATGTACCTTCAGGTGCCAATGTTTTTCTCAATAGAATTTGATTAAGCAGAGATAAGAGTGGCAAATGTGGTCAAATTTCGTGATGTATTATCTGTGATATGTGGTTCTTTAGAAAACCATACATGATTTGCCACGAAAGTCCTAAGATTGAAATCTAAATGCCATGATTTTATCTGAGAGCGGAATTGTTCACCAGGTGGAAGTAAAAGTACAAAAAAGATCGTTGGATAGTTCAAAAAGTAGGGCAGATGGGTTCATAGTATAGTTTAAAATTGACATATATCAGCAGTTAGTAAAAATCTTAGAAGTCCAGACTAACACTCCTCATGACTAAAAAAGTAGAAATTGTAATAATGATAGCATTCTTTCACTAAGAGTCCACCAATTTTGCCAATTTAATAATATTTTTTTATATACTCTTAAAAATTTTCTTTTTGGAAACACACCCAATGTATGTTCTAGAAACAACATTTTAATATTTATATATGTGACATTTTCCATTTTATATTTTTTATTATATGACAATAGTTTTGCGGTTTATTATGTTATAGTAATGAATGCATCCACTTTTCCTCCCACACACCCACACAAATATACACTTGTTGACACACCACACATGTCACCCACACCAACGTTTGAACTCTTCACTCAATTTCATTCAAATATAACAAATTAATGGCATTCTTCATTAATTCCATAATCAAAAGCAAATAAGGATGACTGCAACAACAACCACAAATTGTTCATTTGTTGTTGGCATTTATTTCCCCATTTGTATTGGTGTTAAATTCTTAATATGATTTCCAACTAACCCCCACCCAAACAAAAAGAACTCTTAAAAGCTTCTATTGTAGCTGTCCAAACAAAAGCAAATGTTAAATATTTTATATTCCAACAAAACACTTAACATTTTTGACAACTTTCAAGAGGCCATTTTACACTTTTCAAAACAAGCGATTTCAGATAAATATAATCAATGAGAATGACACATTCGAAAATATGAATGTGTGTAAATAAACTTATAAATTTGTAGTGCTTTTCAGTAGCGCCGATAAAAGGGGTTTTAATGGACACTAATTTGCTAGAAACCAATAATAACTTAATTTATTTCGCATTAATTTTATTGCTAATTAATTAGGTGCTGATAGAGTGTTAAAAATTAGCTATGTAATATTTTCCATTAGACTATTTCGTCAAATCATATGGACAATAAAATTGGCATCATCATAAAAAACTTGAATGTTGGGAGACGATAACATTAAGTACACCTACGCTATAATGTTGACATTTCATGGTGGATAAGTAAGGTAGGATTAATTCGTGCAGAGGTTACATAGTCACCTTTAAGACGAATTTCGTCTTATCTCCTGAAGAATAATATCAAACCACGTAAAAAAAAGAATAAATATTGAAATCAAACCCTCGAATTGTTTCCATTAGGCCACAAATAAGAAATTACAAAACTTAAAAATTCGCATTAATTTTGAAAATAAATACAACCTATATATGGATTACAAGGATCAGATTTCCATCTCAGGATTTTCGTGGTATATCATGTATGGTTTTCATACAACCATATATCATAGATAATACCTCGCAAAAGTGGACCACATTTACCAATCTCAACTCTGCTTCCTCTATTAAGAAAAACATTACGATCTGAAAAATATTCTTAATATCTTTATCTTGGAAAGATCTCATATGTATACATGTCCCCTTGGTTTACACCCCACAACTACTTAAACCTTATTCCAATAAAACATTAGCCTATGACTACCTACCAACATTTAATTTTTTCGTATGTGCGTGCACATGTAGTAATGCATTTGCTGCTCACCGTGAAGTTATAAATCTCTGCACATGTTGTTATCTGTTCCTCATGACCTTTAATACGGAAATAATCTGGGATTATTAACAAAACCTTTTGGGTTAAGATGTTAAAACCACGTTTCATGTGGAAGTAGAAAAATAGTATGTATGTGAAATAAGTCCATTGTATTACGACATAGGTAGTGCGTGTTTCTTAAAATCCTACATAACCATATATCTAATTGTTCCGCAAACATCCCATACGGGACAAGGGAGACTTCCCTCATATCAATGAGTGCACCCCGTATTCATATTACCTCAATGATATGGGACCTACTGTTTATCGCCGAGTCCGAACAGCGTGCCTTAAGACACCACTTGTAGAGAAGTTTTACATAAAACATAAACCAGATCGATTGACAAAATACATATATGTATGTAAAATTAAAAATTAAGCCTGTGGTTCCGATAATATTTATGGTAACAAATTTGATTGCGATTGAAATAAATTTTCTCTAAACACATCAAATTTCTAATATCTAGTAAAATTTGTTTGCAAATTTACCTCGGTGTATGTGGTGCCATAAAAACTTAAAATTCATCCGCAAAGCATTCCGCAAATTTATGTTGAGTTTTACTAATGAGTATTTGGGAGACCACATATTTTTTTAAAATACAGGGTAAAGTCTCTAGTTTACGATAAAAGAAAATCCAGCTGGCCCCCGGTATGTTATTCCCTTATACCACTCTATGCCTATACCTAAACTTGGTCCTATAATCAACATTTTTTGCAAGGAGGTATTTTATGTATTGAGAACTCAAAATCCAAAATTATAGCCAAATCGGTTGTAAAATTTGGTAAACATAGTTCAAAATTCCGAAAATCGGGAGGTACGTTTATGTGGGGGCTATACCTAAACGTAGACCTATATTGAACATTTTTTGCAAAGATGTATTTTGTTCACTCAGAACTCAAAGTGGAAAATTACAACTAAATCGGTTGGAAAATTTGGCTAAAATCAAAATACCGAAAATCGGGCGGTACCTTTATGTGGGGGCTATACCTAAACGTAGACCTATATTGAACATTTTTTGCAAAGATTTACTTTGTTCACTCAGAACTCAAAGTGGAAAATTACAACTAAATCGGTTAAAAAATTTGGCTAAAATCGTCAAAATACCGAAAAACGGGCGGTACCTTTATATGGGGGCTGTACCTAAACGTGGACCTATATTGAACGTTTTTTGCGGGGATGTATATTATTCACTCAGAACTCAAAATGCAAAATTTCAACCAAATAGGTTGGAAAATATGTCTAAATTTGTCAAAATAGAAAAAAACGGGCGTACCTTTATATGGGGACTATACTAATTATACCCTACACCACTATGTGGAAAGGGTATTATAAGTTTGTTTTGGGAAAAATTCATGTAACACCGTGAAATATTCGTCGCAGACCCCCAATGTGATATGCCGTTTTTCATATCTCGACGAGATAAAGCGATATACATAGCGATGTGTGTACGTCCGTCCGTCCGTGTGTCCGTCTGTCCATTATAAATTGTAATCAAACTCCAGGCTGCAATTATGGACCGATCGTCACGAAAATTTGTATGGAGGTCAGTTTCACATCAGAATAGATCGCTATTTTAATTGGTTATGATCGTGAAATATTTAGCGGGTGAAATGTACCAAAAATAAAATTTTTACCCGATTATGTAGCTGCTCTGTAGTCCGATCGCCGCGAAAATTTAAATAAGAGTGTATGACAAAGAAGTAGCTTGCATTTTGAGATGGTGATCAGATAATATTTAGATGCCCAGCAAAATTTTATGGAAGTGGTTCCATGAGATGCCATGATTTCACTGGACCTTTTGCATTGGTTCAAATGAAGTCGTGAAAGATCCGATCGTTCCATCAGCATTTGAACCAATTCAAAGGAAGTCGTGCTAGATCCGATCTTTTCCTTAGCATTTGAACCCATTCCATCCAATAGAGATGAATTTTGTGTTTACACATGTATATATTCTTTTATTTATCTAAATATGTACGTTTAAAGCAATGTAAGATTTATTATGCTAGGAAGTCCCAATCATTGAGCTAAAAGTAAAGTCGGACTGCACTCTTTGGTATTAGTCGTGTTCCTTTACATGCCTGAGGTTACCAGTTTTACCCGCAAAGTGTTTCCTTACTTTTAAAAGCATACAATTTATATGAGAGCAGTTCACCACTTTCACTATTTTTGCAACAATTACCATTTTTAAAAGTAAAGGAACATGCCAATTATAAAAGTTTCCTTGCCTGCTCTAGAGAACCCTGCTCAACAAGTCGATTTGTAGATCCCTACAAAACAACAAAAATTTCCAAAACGTTGTAAAATAAAATTCACGAAATAGTAATCTGCAGTTGGAGTCAATGTCGAAATCTGCACTGCTCTGACGGAAGTAAAATTCTTTTGTAAGATGAATCAAAACCTGTTGCGGAGGAAGTAAACTCTGTTGCGTGCAGCGGCGGTGTTTAGACTGCAACAGCCGGGACGGCCGGAAGTCAAGTTTCTCACTTAAATTTACAACCTGTCGCTTGCCAAACACATCGTTCCCGAAGTCTGGAAAATAGGCCAGCTACTGAAGCCCGAAAAGGATGCCAGCAAAGGTGAATCTTACAACCCGATTTCGCTTTTGTCGCCCGTAGCAAGGACCCTTGTGGCTATAGTTCTTCCAGCATCAGAAATAACTTTCCAGTTGCCGATCAATAGCATAGGATCCGTAAGCAGCACAACAACTGCGCTGAAGGCCATCTCCATATTAGCAGAGGACTCACTCAGAGCAAGCCGTGCTCGTAATCTAGAAAGAGAAGTGTAACGTTACAAGAGAGAACCTCTAGATTAACAAGCCTTTCAACCAGGTTTAAGTAGCATTCACAAGAATGCGGTCCTTGGAGAACATCCACCATCTATCGCAGCTGAGAAGCGCCAGCTGTCAGGACAAACCAGAGTAGTTTTGGGTCAATTCGCTCGGGATGGTGCAGACGTCAAAATTCCTATAGGGCAAGTACTGATGACACCGTGGAAAACATCTGCCCAGCATACAGCACAGGCCCCCACGACACACTGCTCCTTTTCAATTGCCCTACAAATCCTGCTAAGAAACTTAAGTTTGCAGCTTTGTGGTTACAAACCATATAAATAGCGAAATAGCCACATTCTTACGAGTGATAGACCCAGAGTCAGATTAAGTAGAAAAATGAGAATACAAACATATTAACTACTGCTACAACAACGAGAACAAACTGCAATTATAGATGTAAACTTTATGATGATAAATAAATTATAGTTATTTCATTAATTCCTTTGAATTAATAAAATAAAAAAAATGAAAATCATTTTTCAATACAGCATTTTCCATTTTCCGAACAAGACGTGAAAATTACATGCCAAAGGGTTGGTGCAAATGACATGCCATAGATTAGTGAGAATGCTATTCTTGGGAATTGGTTAAGATGGCATGCCAAAGGATTGGTATAGATGCCATGCCAAAGAATTGTTGAAGATGCCATTCCATCGAGTTAGTAAAGATTACATGCTTAGGATCTGAAAATGAATTGCATCTTTTGGGGGTCACGCTCTTGTAAAAAGAATGAGTGAAGATGCTGAAAAAATGGCATTCCATTTCACTTGCACCCATTCTTGAATAGCATCTTTGGCATCGAACATTTTGCTGGGTGGTTAAATGGACCACAACTTTTGTGTGAAAACTGTGAACATTTTTAATATACAGCTTATATCCTTATTCTCTTAAGACATATTCGGCCTCTGCAAATAATATTTGGAAGGCCAACTCTTGATCTTTCAATTGATGCCAATTATGTTGATTTTCGTGGTCCGATAACAGAGTTACAGCCTAATATATCCAGTTATTTGTTTGTAGTGTTGTCATTAGAACGCTAAAGGTCGCTATTATAGCTCAATAGTCACGACATTTTGCGCGAGGGTTTAGGTCGAAAAAGATGCCTACAATTTTTTATGATGATCTGATGTTATTTAGCGGGTGAAATATACCATTACTTTTGTATGAAAAATAAAAAAAAATTATTTTGGTCCATATTTTAAATACTGGAGGGCATATGTCGACAAAGTAGCCAACATATGGAAAAGGAACTACTGACCTTTCCCCTGATGCAAATTGCAATAATGTGTGTGCTCGATAACGGACCTACTGTCTCATATATAATGGATTTTGCGTAGAGTACAAACATCCCCTCCCATGATACAAATTGACTCTATCATGACAGAGAAATACTCAGTTTTTACATTATTGCAAAAAAACGTGGGGCCCTAGCGTATTTATTATAATAATTGTTCCACAAACATCCCATAAGGGACAAGGGAGACTTCTTTCATATCAATGAGTGCACCCCGATTCATATTAGCTCAATGATATGGGACCTACAGTTTATCGCCAAGTCCGAACGGCGTGTCTAAGACACCACTTTTGTAGAGAAGTTTTACATGGCTGAAATACTCAGGAAATTTCGCCAACACTACTGAGGGGTATTTTGCCACCGTTGAAAAGTGTTTTGATGTTGCCTGGCCGGGGAATCGAACCCACGACCTTATGTGGCAAGGCGGGTGTGCAATGTAAAATATATATGATTGTTCCACAAACATCCAAAAAGGGACAAGGGAGACTGCTCCCATATCAATGAGTGGATCCCGATTCGTATAGGCTATCGCCGAATCTGACACCTCTTGAAGCGAAGTTTTACATGTCGCCAACATTACCGAGGGGTATTTTGTCACCATTAAAAATTTGAATTTACCTGACCGGGGAATCGAACCCACGACCTTCAGCAGTCTTATTTAAGCTTGATGTGCTAAGGTGACATTAAGTTATTTCTTACAATAAGTTTATTACTTCCATTAGGGATTTTGATGTGCTGAAAACTAATTCCGAGGGGTAAAAGTGTAGGGTATCACATGGTCGGCCGCGTCCGACTATAGCATTTGCTTACTTGTTTTTTTTTTCAATCTTTTTGCCTCGTTATAAAATTACGTTTAAAATTTCGAGGCGGTAGCTCGATTATAACTATTTTTGGCACTCCTTTCCATACAAGTGGGACCACTGTGGATCGCCATGTTATATACCGTAAGATAAAGGCAACCTTGGGCATTTACCCCAACAACTAACATTTGATATTGCGTGATCACTTGGAGGCAAAAATGGGGGTTTTCTCGTTGGATGCCGTATGGATCGGGGCAAGAAATTTCGAAAAAATAAGATCGCGGTGCAGCGTACGTTTATAAGATGGATCAAACTGACAAATCATCATTGCCAGAAGATGCTGTAAAAACGATCAGAAACTAAGTTTTGGAGATGTCTTAATCGAGGTGAAAAATTTTTTAGTGGTTGGTCAGAAACTTTTCTATTTCCGCTCGTGGGACCACACGGAATACCTTCAAAAATTAGCGGAAATTTTAAAATTTAATGAAGAAAGTTTTCTATGTACAAAATGTTTGCGCCTTGGCAAAAATCATGAAAGTTAAGAACGTTGTGTAGCGTTATGTAGAGCTATTTTAAAGTTTTTTTTTAAGTTGAGAGAGAATTCATAATATTTTAGATACAAGTTTGAAATTTAGAACAGATTATAATATAGTAGTCCTTAGATGTTTAGAATTAAAAATGAACCATATCAAACCACGTTCGGTATAGTCCCCATTAGGGTTATGACTTTTTTACAACCTCATAACCCTGTATCATAGCGTGATGAGTTTTGCCATAAGATTACATAAAATCATAATTATAAGGTGATTCGGTGAAAAAAACCTCACGCACAAAATGATTAAATATAATTGATGAAATAAAATTTGAATTTTTCAAAATTATGGAGAATTTTTTGAAGTTACTGTAAGCAGATATACAATTAAAAATAAACTTTAGAGTCACATGAGATAATTAAACTGACATGACCTTTATTTCTCACTAATTTTCTTCAATTCTGAGAATCGCTTTTATTTAAAAATATAATTTTTTTAACAAAAAACAAAAAATTTCAATTTTTTTCAAAGTGGTTTGTGCATAATAGGGTTATGACTTTTTGACATTTTTTCTCAAAAATGATTTCCTGTAGCAGGGATGAATGAACTTTTGCC
Organism: Musca autumnalis; assembly: GCF_047663935.1. Lineage (NCBI taxonomy): Eukaryota > Metazoa > Arthropoda > Insecta > Diptera > Muscidae > Musca > Musca autumnalis. Next base: position 162,027,172 of record NW_027412088.1, on the reverse strand, counting down.
TAATAATCACTACGCTATAGTTTATTCCATTGAAATATAAAAAAGTTCACGCACAAATCGATTTTAAAAATATAATTTTTTTAAAAAATTTATGAAATGAAAAAAAAATTTTTTTCAAAAATTTTTTTTTTGCACGAATGAATAAATATAAACCTACTAATAACTATAATAATGTTTATTTCGTTCAAATATTGGAAAAGGTTATGCACTAGGGTTATGACTTTTTTACAACCTCATATCCCTGTATCATATTTTGATGAACTTTTGTCTATGATTAGATAAAATCTTAATTATAAGTTGATTCGACAAAAAAAGCTCACGCACAAAAAGCTTTCAAAGTTTCCATATATGAGCTTTTTATACCCTATACCACAATGTGGAAAAGGGTATTATAAGTTTGTTTTGGTAAAAATTCATGTAACACCGCGAAATATTCGTCGGAGACCCCCAATGTGCGATTTTGAGATGTGTGTCCGTCCGTCCGTCCGTCTGTCCATTATAAATTGTAAACACGCTCCAGGCCGCAATTATGGACCGATCGTCATGAAATTTTGTATGGAGGTCGGGTTCAGATCAGAATAGATCCCTATTCTTATTGGTGATGATCGTGAAATATTTAGCGGGTGAAATGGACCAAAAACATAATATTTATCCAATTTTCTAGCGGCTCTGTAGGTCTCAATAATAGTCCGATCAACGCGTAATTTTGAATAAGGTAAGAGTATATCACAAACGAGAAGCTTGCAATTTGAAATGACGATCGGATAATATTTAGAGGGTTAAATGGACCAAAACTTTTGTGTGAAAATTGTGAAAATTTTTAATATACAGCTTATATCTTAATTCCTGGAAGTGACATTCCGGACAAGTGAAATATACTTGAAAGTGGAACGCTTGACCTTTCAATTGATGCCAATTATGTTGGTGTGCATGATCAGATAACAGAGTTACAGCCTAATATATTACGTTATTTGTTTGTAGTGTAATAATAAACTCGCTACAAGTCGCAATTATACATCAATAGTCACGAAATTTTGCACCGGGTAAGAGTATAAGTCGAAAAAGATGCCTACAATTTTGAATGATGATCTGATATTCTTTAGCGGGTGAAATGGACCATTACTTTTGTATGAAAAATATAAAAATGTTATTTTTGGTCGATATTTTAATTCATTAAGGACATATATATTCCGCAAAGTAGCCTACATATGGAAAAAAAACTACTGACCTTTCCTCTGATGTAAATTGCAATAAAGTGTTTGCTAGATAACGGGCCTACTGCCTAATATATAATGGGTTCTGTGTAGAGAACCCATTTTATCCCATGCTACATATTGTCTCTCCAAAAGTTTGTGTAACACCACGAAATATTCGTAATAGACCCCTTATTTGGTATGCCAAAATTCATATCTCAACGAGATAAAGCGATTTAGCGATGTGTGTCAGTCCATTAAAATTTGTAAACAAGCTTAAGGCCGCAATTATGGACCGATTGTAACGAATTTTTTAAGGAGGTTGGTGATGATCGTGAAATATTCAGGGGATGAAATGGACCAAAAACAAAATTTTAATCAATTTGGTAGCGGCTTTGTATGTGATAATAACCCGCAAAATTTTAAACAAAGTTTGAGTTTATGATGAAGAAGAAGCGTACAAACCAACGTGAAGATCAGATAATACTTAGCGGGTTAAATGGACTGAAACTTTTGTGTGAAATTGGTAAAAATTTCAATAACGTAGCGATTAAACAACGGAAGTAGTAGTACTACATAATTGGGTTTCATTACATTTTAGTTTGTGTGAACTAAATTTTCCTTTCCTTGTCATGCTAGATAACTTTTTGGTTTTGGTCATAAGTATTATACATTACATCTCTGATATTTGATTATTAAATTTTCACAATCATTGAAAAGAAGTTCCGTGGAGAGCGATTGTCCAGGGATAGTGGTATAGGGTATCCCATGGTCGGCTCCGTCCGACTATAGACTTTTCTTACTTGTTTGAAAAAATAAAATCACACGACATAACCAAAATGTCAAAAGCTTTGGTTTCTCACCAATTTTATTGCCATATTATAACATACATATCATTTTATATCATACATAACTTTATTCCATATATCATACAAATTGAAAGTTAATATTTAAATGGAATAAAAGTTTTTTTAGTTATTAATAGGTCAAAGGTCATTCATTCATGCAACAGGAAATATTTTTTTTTTTTTTTTTTTTGAGAACAAATTTTTCATTTCATAGGATTTTCAAAAAAATCATTTTTTTCAAAGTGTTTTGTGCGTGACCTTTTTTAATAATTAAATGGAATGAATATTATTTTTGGCATTAATAGGCAAAAGTTCATTCATTCTCGCTAAAGGGAATCATTTTTGAAAAAAAAAGGTCAAAAAGTCATAACCCTAGCCCCATACAAAAGTTCGGAGCGGTATTTTAAATTTTTAACCAAATTCTCCAACGGAATTGAAACAAAGACTAAAAAATCTTTCGAATGAATATTATCCTTACAGGTTTACGTTTTGGCATTTGGCTTTACGAAAACATATCAATATATTAGCATACATATTTGAATGTTTCAACACGAAAGAATTTATAAAAATCCTTTGTCAGATGTGGAAAACTTTTACAAAAAACTACTTATGATTAAAAATAAAGGCCGTGAGTGTTCATTGCCAACAAATATTGAACCGAAAATGTTTATAAGAGTCGTGGAATATGATGAAAATCGATGTTAGAGCTCCAAAGATATTCTTGTAAAGAAATCTGTAGAAGCAATTTATAAAGTCAACATTTTCAACTGAATTGTATTCAAAATTTTCAAGGCCACAACAAAATTGCGAAGAAGTCACATTTGATAAGTTTATTAGTCCGAAACAGGGAAAATATGGTAAGGATAATTCAAATTTCTGTCTTTCCAATTCAATAATATTTTAAGTGAATACCAATATCATGATTTCATCCCGGCGAAGGGAATTATCAATTGGCTTTTCAGTTTTTGAAATGATGATTTTTCAAGTTAAAAACTGAAATGTTTAAGCATCGAGTATTCTCATGTTAATGAGAATGATGCTCACTTTTCGGCTTTCCCAAAAAACACCAGAACAAAATATTTGCAAGCTGACAGCACGATTCAACTAAGAAATCATCGATTTCTGTAAGTTGAAGTAACATCAACACAGTTACCTGTAAGTATGTTGTTGGAATTTACTTAAAAAATTCCCTTTTGCCCGTGCCTTCGCTGTTTTCTGTTTGTTTTTTTTTATACCCTCCACCATAGGATGGGGGTATATTAAGTTAGTCACTACGTTTGTAACTACTCTAATCATTGTAGACCCCACCAAGTATATATATTCTTTATCAGCGTGCAATTCTACATCGATATAGCCATGTCCGTCCGTCTGTCTGTCTGTCCGTCTGTGGAAATCACTCTAGCGTCCGAACGGATTGACGTAGGTTGATGAAATTTTGGGAAAATATGTTATATTTATGTAGGACTTTCGGTATTGAAAGCGGGCTATGTAGGTCCACGCTTTCGTATAGCCCCCATACAAAATGATGCGTGACGCGTCGTCGTTTTAAGGAATTTTTAAGATATTTGGCCCATTTTACCACCGAATTGATTGTAATTTGGTACTTTGTGTCTCCAGAGGCCAAAAAATATTCCCACCAAAGTTGGGTTATATAGGTCCACGTTTTGGTATAGCCCCCATATAAGGCCCCTTATAAAGTACGCGTCATTTTAATATATTTTAAATGTATTAGACCCATTTGACCACAGAATTGGTTGTAATTTGGTATTTTGTGTCTTCAGAGGTCAGAAAATATTCCTACCAAAGTTGGGTTATATAGGTCCACGTTTTGGTATAGCCCCCATATAAGGCCCCTTATAAAGAACGCGTCATTTTAATATATTTTGAATGTATTTGACCCATTTGACCAAAGAATCGGTTGTAACATTGTATTTTGTGTTTCCAGAGGCTGAGACATTTCTACCATAAAATGTTTATATAGGTCCACGTGTTGATATAGCCCCCATAATACAATATCTCCCGATTTTCGATATTTTGAACGTTTTAGCCTCATTATCACACCGAGATGGCTGAAATTTGGTACTTAGTCTTCTTTAGGCGTATAAAACTTTCTCCAAGAAATTTGTAGGTATAGGTCCACGCCATCATATAGCCCCCATAGAACGGTACCTTCCGAATTTCGGTATTTTGAAGGTTGTGGCCACATTAATCCACCGAAATGGCTGAAATTTGTGGTGGAGGGTATAAAAAGTTCGGCCCGACCGAACTTAACGCTTTTCTTACTTGTTTTTTTTTTTTTTTTGAAGATTCAATCATATGATTGCTTAAACATTACTCTCTGTAAAGAATGTAATGATGAAGTTAAGCCAATGTGGGAATCCTCCAAATTTAAGCTTTTTAAGTAGCTTTTGTAAAAGTTTTCCACATCTGGATTCAGAATTTGTGTAAATTCTTAAGGTGGCTCTATCCCGTTAAAACATACAAATATGCTAATGTTTTGATATTTTTTCATAAAGCGAGTAGAAATTACGCATATGCATATAACATGTTACTTATTGAAAATATCGGCTACTCTATACTCTACACTTCCACAAAAAATTAAATTTACAACTCCTATCGATAAGAGGATAGATATAAAGGTATATGTAGGCCAAATTTGTTGGTTCTATTTAGATGAACATTAGTGTATATACGTCTGGAAGTTTAGTATGTTCAAAGTTTCGGTGAAATCGGATATTTGAAATTTTGTGTGGGAGGTACCTGAAGGAGTGAATCAATACAATCCAACTTCGAACCTAATCTATGTCTCGATGTGGATCTTCGAAAGCAATTGTGCGCACCATTTTAGTGAAACATTTTGAAGTTTTTTTTGCGTAAAGTTTGGACAAAATATTGCGAGATCCAAAAATTGGATCAAATCTGTTGATCCGTTCTAGAGGTAAGAATAAGGCTGTAAAACAATTTTCTAATTGGTTTTCGAGATATACTCCACGTAAAAATTCTTGATATATCGTACATTTTGTCCAATAGACATGTCACTTCATGCACTTCTAATCCACACAATACTGAACTCGTAGTTTGTTTGAATATAGAATGAGTTTAAATCCTCAAGACCTTTTTATATTCATTACAGATTTTCGCGACCTTTTATTATTTGATGATGAAATGACATAGCATAAAGACGTAATTCAGATTTTACTGGAAATGTATCTAAAACAAAAAAAATTAAATAATTCTCAGACATTATCAGTATAGAATATTCTGAAGAATATAAAAAAAATTGTTTTAGAGAAAACATTAATTTTGTTTTTCAAAATAGTTAGGGCACCCTGCCCACCCCTCATCCTCCCGCCACTTCGTACGTCCCTGCCGCCCTAATAGAAGCTACTTATACAAAATATTTAAAACAATCAGATACACAACTGCACTTTTAGAAAAAATTGAAGGTTTTGAGTGGGAGTACCCATACATTCTTTATCAGCATAAAAAGTTGATACCCGTCCGTCTGGTCGTATAGGTCCACGTTTTGATAAACCTCCTTCGAACGACTTTCCGATATTCGGTATATTAACGATTTTATTTATATTTTTCAATCGAAATTTCCAAAAGTTTGTATTTAGTCTTCTTTGGGGGTATAAAACATTAAGGCAGCAAATTGTGGATATTGTTACACGTTTACATATACATACAAAGCTCCACAGAGAAGTACCTTCCGATTTTCGGTATTTTTAAGGTTTTAATCGTATTATCTCAGCGAAAATGGCTTAAATTTGGAATTTAGTCCTCTTGGAAATTATAAACTTTACAGCACAAAATTGTTGGTATAGGTCCACGTTTTCATGTAGCCCCCCACAGAACGGTACCTCCCAACTTTCGGTATTCTGAATGTTTTAGCCACACTGTTCAACCAAAATGACAGAAACCTAGTTTCGATATAATGTAGGGTGGAGGGTAGCGCCGTTTTTACTTGTTTTTAAATCATTTTGTGCATGAGGTTTTTTATCGAATCACATTATATGTAAGATTTTTTGCAATTCTTAAATAAAAGCTCCTCAAAATATGATACAGGGAGACGCTTATGTTTAATAGACTTACTTAAGTTAAGAAAAGCAATACATTCATTAACAAGTTCAGTAACTAAAGGTTCAAAATAGCCTCGAATTAATATAAGTATGCGCCAAAATTCGACATATAGTGTTTTATTTCTAACGCAATGAAGTCTGATTTCAACAAACAGATGGACCAGTAGGCATATATTCACATTTTGCTGGTCTCGAGCTAATAACACTGTACAACAAAATTAAACTTTTTTTAAAATTACAAGAAACCCCTCACAGATTATGAAAGAGGGCCGAAAAAAAGAAGTCACGTGTATCGGCGTTTTGAAAGTTTACGTCGGGAAGTAACCTAAAAAGGCATGGCAAGTTCCGCCCATTTCTACAGGTTTTGAAATATTCGACATCAGATTCCTTAGAATCCTTGCATTTTAGGTATAAAGTGTCTTTGGCAATATTACTGACAACAAAGCGGGATATCTTTTTATGCGAGTCGCTAAACGGGTATTTTTGGTCCTTTTTTCAAAAACGTTTAAAAACTCCTTTAAAATGTGATCGTATCAGATCAAAATATTCTACAAAATTATTTGTCATAAAATTTTATTATAGGTCCCCAAACGCACCAAAACTCTAAATCGTACCCAAACGCCAGGAATCTGCCAAAAATAAAATCACATTTTAGGGTTATTGTTATACTTTATCTGAGTTTATTAAGTTCTGTCCCACAAAACTTCATTCTAGATAGAAGACGTCAAAGACAAAAATATTCTCCATCAAATTGCAATATAAGTCGCCGAATAAATGAAATATGAATTTACAATATATAACAAGAAAATATATACATCAAATTTGCCAACAAAATACCCAAATATTTCTTGAATAAATTTGTTTTGTCCTTTTTTTTCGAGTTGATGCATGAAAGTAACATGATATTTAGTTTTAGACGAAAGGTGTTAAAAGAAGAAATATTCTACACAAAATTTTACATACTGAGACAAAATCTCCTAAAATACTTCACTTTTTGGGGATTGTGCCAAAAGAAGAAATGTTCCAAATCAAATTTCATTATGAGTCTCTGAACAAAAGAAATTTGTAGCTATAATATTTAACATCTCTAGAAGCTTTCGCTTTTTATATATGATTTAGGACCATATTATACCGTTTTTATTCACATTTTTTGTTATCCTGAGTCACAAAATATATTTTATTGATGTTTTTCATAATAAATTCTTTCAGAAGATTGTGTGTGCTCGATCCAAACTGTTTTTGAAATATCTATGGTGAATATATATAGGGAAAATTTTGATAACCCAGATCGGACTTTGAAAAAGTACGTATTTTAGTACTATAAACTAAAATAACGTCATCAGGATAAGTCATAGGTTCCTGATATTGTATGTGAAAATGTGGGGATAGTCTAAGGCTTTTCTCCAGTGAATATATCTAACATACGAGTCCTAACATACATGATCTTGGAATGGTCCTAAATACTATATTGGTGGCAGCTACCCTTGCTCTGACAAAATTGACTGAATTAACCCTTGAAATCGAAGTAACTAGCTATATCCTAACTAAATTTGTTATGATCATTCATGATACACACATATATGTCAGTTTATAGGGTTAACAAACAAAAACATTGTTCCACAACATCTCATACGGGACAAGGGAGACTTCTCTCATATCAATGCACCACGATTCATATTAGCTCAATGATATGGGACCTACTGTTTATCGCCGAGTCCGAACGGCGTGCCTTAAGACACTACTTGTGGAGAAGTTTTTCAAGGCTGAAATACTCAGGAAATGTCGCCAACATTACTGAGGGGTATTTTGCCACCGTTGAAAAATGTTTGATGTTGGCTGGCCGGGGAATCGAACCCCCGACCTTCTGCGTGCAATGCGGGCGTGCATATATAAAAAGCGAAAGCTTCTGGAGATCTTAAATATTATAGCTACAAATTTCTTTTGTTCAGAGACTCATAATGAAATTTGATTTGGAACATTTCTTCTTTTGCATTAATCCCAAAAACGTGAAGTATTTTAGGAGATTTTGACTCAGTATGGAATAAATTTTAATTAAGAGTCTGAAAGTTTAACAAATAATTTCTACCTATAATGTCTAATTTTGTAACGTTATTTTCTTGACAAAGTATTTTACTTAGATATCTAGTTTGTTCTGGGGCTTATAGTGAAATTTTGTGTAGAATATTTCTCCTTTTAACACCTTTCGTCTAAAACTATATTTCATGTTACTTTCATGCATCAACTCGAAAAAAGAACAAAACAAATTTATTCAAAAAATATTTGGGTGTTTTGTTGGCAAATTTTATGTATATATTTTCTTGATATATATTGTAAATACATATTTCTTTTATTCGGCGACTTATATTGCAATTTGATGGAGAATATTTTTGTCTTTGACGTATTCTATCCAGAATGAAGCTTTGTGGCACAAAACATAATAAACTCAGATAAAGTACAGCATGAACCCTAAAACGTGATTTTATTTTTGGCAGATTCCTGGCGTTTGTGTACGATTTAGAGTTTTGGTGTGTTCGGGGACCAATAGTAAAATTGTATGACAAATAATTTTGTAGAATATTTTGATATGATACGATCACATTTTAAAGGAGTTTTTAAACGTTTTTGAAAAAAGGACCAAAAAGATCCGTTTAGTGACTCGCATGAGGGTTAATTTTTTTCATAAAAAGATACCCCGCTTTGTTGTCAGTAATATTGTCAAAGACACTTTATACCTAAAATCCAAGGATTCTAAGGAATCTGATGTCGAATATTTCAAAACATGTAGAAATGGGCGGAACTTGCCACGCCTATTTAGGTTACTTCCCGACGTAAACTTTCAAAACGCCGATACACGTGTCTTCTTTTTTTCGGTCCTCTTTCATAATCTGGCCGAATTTTCTTGTAATTATTTTTTGTGTTGTATAGTGTAATTACTCCATCTTTTCGTCGTGGGTAGAACAATAACTATCAGCTGTACCTCAGTTCAATACCTTCAATGAAAATTTCAAGACGCCTCTGCATTAATTTCAGCTGTACGAGTATGTACAATGCGTATAAACATAAATCGGATTATAATGAAGCTATGTAAAGCTGTTAGTGTTTATTGCTCGTTCACTCAACAAGGTGTGAATCTTCATGTTATTCAAAAGTCAACAATTATTGAGAATTTTTGGCAGGTGTCAAAATAACAAGACATGATATAGACCGGCAATAAGTGTTGGTTGGCTGAATGGCCGAATGAACGGCTGGTTGGCTGAATGGTTTAATGTCTGGTCCAAAGTGTTGGCAAAAATTGCATGTCATATTTTGTGAAATCATTAAATACAGATGAAATAACAGCAATTTCATGTTGGCTTATGGCTGCTTATCATTGGAACATTCGTATGGTGTTTTTTTCCTCCTTCATGCCAATAGACGGTCCCCTTAAAATCCTTTGTGATAAATGTATTTTAAGCAGAGGATTTCAAGTGTCAAAACCGACACTTTAAAACCAACACCTTGTTTGGATTGAATGTTCTCTGTTTTGTTCTTTAGGTATCAACCCACAATCAAAAATCCCGTCAAGACATCTGAAAATAATTAGGCTTCTCCATTTCATCATCATTAAAATGGACGGCATTCAACGTTAGCATCATTAGTATAGAAATGTGTGGCCGTTTGTGTGTTTGGAATGACCAAAAAAGAAAGCCCAAAAGCAAAATTCATCTTTTTTGATGTGATATGATGTGTTGCAAGGCCAATCTGGTATCACACACAAATACACACAAACGAACGAATACGTAGGTAATAACTGAGTGCTGCAATGTGAGTTAATAGGCGCCAATCATAATTATATGGTACAGTGACCAAACATAATGCCCAGTATCACTAGCCCATAACATCATCATGAAGTACAACAATTAACCAAAAACGATAACAAAAGGTGTTAATGAAAAAAAAAACTTCCAAAAAAACCCATGCCGACTTTTCAAATTATCACAGAACAGAATGTAAAGGTCCAATTGAGAGGAACACACCCTCTCTCAAACAAAATTTCACAGTTGCACATTAAATGCCAACCTTCAACTTTCCTATCAATTGCTTACATGTAGTTGCTCGGTAGGCTTCTTTTGTTTGTGTTGAATGCATTGAAACAAGTGCAATATCCTGCTGGGCATTTCCACCTTCGCATTTTCTTCCAACACTTACATTCGCCATAGGAAGCTAGCTGTTGTCGAACATAACAAAATGTTGTAACTTTTCTTCATAGATTTACACCCTTTGCAACACCTGAACCTGTTACAATCTTTCGGTGTTTCTTGTAAGTTTTTTTGCTTTTGTTTTTCATTCTTCGGTTGTTTTTTGGAGAGTCATCCCGCCTTTTTCTTTTAACTCATGCCGAGTTAAATGTTTCAATACCCTGTTATTAGTATATCTGGCAATAAATCATCTACATTCGTGTATCTATTGGGAGTTTAAAATTTCTTTTTTCTTTGAGATTGAAAAATTGAAACTTCCCATGTGAAATCAAACTAATTACAGCATCGAAAGAAAGGAACTAAACCTCAATGGACAGTTAATTGTTTTCCTTTTTTACATGACAACAGGTGTAAAATTTTGCACCCTCAAAATCGAGGTATAGAAGTTTGGCAAAAGTTAATTGATTTTCTAGGTAGAAAAAGCAATAGAAGTACATTCAAATGTTGAGGAGGTGTGACAATTCTGCACAATGCAAAGACTTTCAACTTTCCGAAATGGCGCCTAATGACACCTGCAAAACAACGCAGAGTAACAAAGGTTTTTAACATGTTTTGACATACAAGTTCCCGCCGATTCTTATTATAATCATCAATTCTGTTTTATCCTCAACGTAACTTACCTATGATTTGCCGTTTAGAACAAACCTAATATATTCTTAAAGTCTGCATGTGATTAAGACGAACTCCATCTTACTTATTTTTGAGCTCGTGTCGGTGTAAAATTTGGGGAAACTTTTTTGTTTAAAATGATTAAAATGAATTACTTTTCAAATACTTAGACCAAACAATTTACAACAACAAAAGTTGCCTAGAACTTTACATGCCATGGACGGAATAGTTTTTACCGGCAAAAATTATGTAGGTTCCTTCCTTAGAAAGAGAGAATTCATTGTGATTTGTATGTAACATCGAAGTTTTAAACGCGGTTTTCTCGCAGTGGTATGTGACTGCGGTAACTCGAAAACGGATGATCTGATCTTCATATGTTTTTGTGTGATTATTATATACATAAAAAGATTGTCCTAAACCGAGAGACTTTTAAAAAAAATTTATTTATCGCCCAAAAACCATCCATTTTGTAGTTAATATGGAAATTTTGCATTTGACAGTTCACCATTTTTTAAATGGATATTTTTTAATTCCGTTTCGCTAAAAGACAAGATTATTAGGTTCTTAAATCCGAAAGTAGCTCAAGGTATGACCTTTCAGATGAAAACAAAATCTCCTAAAAAGTTTGGTAGATTTCTTGTAAAATAAGTAAAAAAGTATCAGTCGGCTTTGCCGACAGAGATAGCCTATGTGAATTGAGACTTTCATTTATTTAAATGTTTATTACAATAACAAATTACAATAAAATTATAATTATAAAGCACTAGCAACATGAAACTTTTATATACGGACAGATCGACTGTACATTTGAACTTGCCGACAAAAATCTGGATTAGGATTAAAATTCAAAAGTGTTGCGACGAGGTACTTGAAGGAATAGACCGACATATTCCATTATGGAAATAGGTATTATTTTAGGAGTCATATCTTTTCGATAGATATCGCGCCCACTACTCATTTTAGTGGGTCATCGTATAACTTTTGGACCAGTATGACAGGAAGCATGGACTTGCCCACGGAAAACATAATATCGCTGTAAACAGTACCACAACGAACAGCATCGGTATACATTTCCAAAGGATCTTCGAACAGGCCTTAAACTGCACATAGACATAAATGTTGAATTTTTGTGATGGAGGAGGGGACCGATATGCCATTTTAGAAGTTAAACTAGATTTGGACAAACTGTTAGGAGATCCAAAGTTTGCACCAAATTGGTTGCCCTGTTCAATAGACATAGTGCATACCATTACTAGTACTGGAAGTTGTGGACCGGTATTGCCCATCATCGAACTGAAACTAAGTTTGGAAAAAATATTACGAAATCCAAATTTCGGACCAAATCGGTTGATCAGTTCGACAGTTATCGTGCTCTCCAGCCACTACATAAGGTGCCATAGGGGGTTTTTACACCTTTCAGTCTGTTTTCTCAAGAAGTATGGAAAATGCACGTTTGGCCCATAGAAAAATATATGGAAACAAAGATGGCTAGTTTGGCATGGGTAAACGTTAATCGATCGTCATAAAATTTCATATATAAGGTTATTGGATCAAATGGAAAAAGTTTTGGGATAGGAGTTAAAAAAAACTAGTAAAAAAGCGTTAAGTTCGGCAGGACCTTTTTATACCCTCCTCCATAAATTATTCTGAACTAAAACGGAATATTTATTTTCTTTTCTGTCCACAATTTTAGGTGGAGATATTTTTATTTTATCTAAACAAGGTAAAAATGCATATAAAAATGTCTTCAATCGGTCGGCACGTTTACAGATAGTTCTGTCCGTTCCGAAAATCGGTAGGTACCGTTATGTGAGGGATATATCAAAACATGGGAGGTACCGTTATATGGGGTTTATAACAAAACAAGAACCTATGTTCACAGTTTTGGTGGAGAGGTTTTGTGGCCACTGGGTAACCCAAACGTCAAATTACAGGTAGTCTGGTCAAAAAAATTATATAAAATCCCCAAAATTCCGAAAATCGGGAGCACCGTAATATAGGGACCATACCAAAACATGGACCCATGTTGACGGTTTTTTGTGGAGATATTTTGTGACCACTAAAAACCTCAAAAGTAAAATTACAGCTAGTTTGATAAAAAAAAAAGTGTAGCTAAGATCCTCCAAATACCGAAAATCGGTAGGTACCGTTATGTGGGGACTATACCAAAGCATTGACCTATGTTGCCAATTTTTGGTGGAGAGGTTTTGTGGCTAATGTAGCTAAGATCCTCAAAATACCGAAAATCGGGAGGTACTGTTATATGGGGCCATACAAAAAATGGACCTATGTTGACAAATTTTGGTGGAGAAGTGTTGCGACCACTAATAACCTTAAATGGCAGATTACAGCTATTTCTGATAAACATTGTAGCCGTCATATGAGGGATATACCAAAACATGGACCTTTGTTCACATTTTTTTTTGGAGATGTTTTGAGATCACTACGAACCTCAACTATCAAATTACCGGGGTCTATACCAAAACGTGGGCCTATGCTTACAATTTTTGAAGGCGATGTTTTGTGACCACTAAGAACCTCAAATGTCAAATTACAGCTTAGTTGGTAAAAAATTTTAGCTAAAATCCCCAAAATACGGAAAATCTGGAGGTACCGTTATGTGGGGGCTACACCAAAACGTGGACCTATGTTCACGGTTTTGGTGGAGATATTTTGTGACCACTTAGAACCTCAAAAGTCAAATTACAGATAGTTTGGTATGAAATTGTAGCTAAGATTCTTAAAATACCGAAAATCCGGAGGTGCTGTTATATTGAGGGTATACAAAAATGTGGCCTTCGAACTTGACCTGCCTATGGAAAAAACACAAAAAGACAATCGGGTGCAAAAATATAGCGCTCTAGCTCAATTATTGTGGACGATAGAGTGATTAAAACAGACGGAGAGACGGACATGGCTATATCAACTCAGAATTTTGTCCTGATCAAGAATATATGTATAGAGAGAGACGTCCAAAGATGTAAGTGAGAACCTCTATATCAAAAAGCCTATAAGGCAAGCCTGAATAGCATTCATACTGATGGAGTTGCTCAGGAAGTACAGTATGAATACCGTATGAATACGTACTCGCAGCAGAAGAATTCCAGCTGCCTAGGCAAACACGAGTGGTTGCAGCCTAGTTAAGATGCGGACGATGCAGTCCCCCAGTATTGATGGTACGATACCAAACAATCTGCATTTGTTTTATTGCCTAGCTAAGCCCACTCACCTGCCCCAGAAACATTATGGACATTGCAGCATTTTTGAATTGAGACAAAGAGGGACCAGTACCAGATAACTGAATGATATACGAATGAATATATTTTCGAGGCTACAATAACAACAACTGATGAGCGCTATTTCCTACGACTTGAATATCCGATTTGGACGAAACTTTGCACATTGTAAAATTATATAATAATACATATATCGGAAAACAGATTCGGGTGCTTTCTTCACAATGGTTCAAAATTTTAACTAAATTTCAGTTTAAAGGCTGTTCGAGAATTGTTTTGCTGAAATTTGTAATGATTGGGTTCCCAACACTTGGGTACCCTGTGGAGAAGAACCCAACTCCAAACCATCTCCATCGGAAACCTCCCACACAAAAATTAAAAAAAAAAAATGGCACAAGTACAGTTTAGGAGCGGAAGGATTGTTATGAAATTTTGTTTGCAGCTGGTTGTGTTCGTGGCGCCTTTTACGACGATACATTTTTTTTTTGGGCGAGTCTGTCTTCCTGAGATAATATTCCAAAAGCTCTAAATAACCCTGCCGGCAATGATGAGCATGAAAACTTTCGAGTTGAGTATCCGATTTGGTCGAAACTTTGCACATCGTAAAATTTCTTCAAAACAAGTTCCAAAGGGTCTATATTGGAAAACATCTTCGGGTACCTCCCTCACAAAACTTCAATATTTTGTTAAATGCAGTTTAAGGGCTCTTCAAGGATCGATTGCAAATTTCAACCGAAATAAATTCCTGTGGTCCTGTTTACAGCGATATAATGTTGTTCGTGAGCAAGTCCATGCTTCTTATCGATTTAAAAAATCGACTATCGAAAATTACGATTAATAGTGGGCGAACTTTATAATTAATATATGCCCGTTTGTTGTAATCACTCTAGAATCCACAAAAAAGAGATAGGAAGCTGAAATTTAAAAAAAATGTATTTTGTTTGCAGACAGGACAAGTGGGCTATATTTTACAACGTTTAGGTATATCCCCCGTTTAAACGTACCGGTCAATTTGAAGAATTTGACGTTTTAGCCACATTTTCCGAATTAGCTATAAATAGGCATTTAGGGTTCCTAGAGGGCAAAAACCTTACCCAAAACCGTTTCCGCCAAAACTTGTGGTCATAGTTCCATGTTATGATATAGCCCCCATATAATGGTAACACCCTATTTCAGTTACATTGAAAATTTTATCTACATTATTTGTCTGAATTTGGTAGATTTTTATCAACATTTTCATATCGAACTAGTTAAAGTTTGTATTTACCAAAAATTGTGGGCATGTGTCCATGTCTTCTTATAGCCTGTATATAACTGTACCGCCCGATTTCAGGATTTTGGGCTTTTTAGCTACATTTTAGACCCAATTTACCATAATTTGGCATTTAGGATCCCGATTGGTCAACAAACCTACACGCCGAAAGTTGTGGACAGAGGCCCACGTTGTGATATAGCCCCCATATAGCGGTAACGCCCGATTTTAGTTACTTTCAAATTTTGAGCAGACTGAATTAATTAACATTACGTATTTGAGCTTCCCAGTGGTCAAAAACTTCTCCGCCTAAAGACGTGGCATTGGTACTTTCTTAGCAGAATTATTTCATAATAGTTCAGAATATTTTATGGTGGAGGGTATAATGGTTCGGCCCGGTCGAACTTAACCCATTTTTATACCCTACACCATAATATGGAGGGTATAATTAAATTTGTCATTCCGTTCGTAACACATAGAAATATTCATCGGAATATAGGGTCTTCTTGAAGAGGGTAAATTTCTAAGTCGATATAAACATGTCCGTCTGCCCGTCCGTCTGTTGAAATCAAGATACAGCTCGCAATTTTTAAGATGGAGCTTTCTAATTTGGTATAGAAGTTCATGTTATTCCTAGGATGTTTGTTGTTGTAAATGGGGTATATCGGTCATTGTTTTGATATAGCCCCCATAAAACGCTAACACCCGATTTTCAGTACTTTAAAGATTCATTATCACACCGAAATAGCTGAAATTTAGTTCTTAGTCTTCGTTGGCAGTATAAAACTTGTTCCCAGAATTTTGTAGGTATAGGCCCACGCCATCATATAGCCCCCATAGAACGGTACCTCCCGATTTTCGGTATTTGGAAGGTTGCGGCCTCAATATTCCTCCGAAATGGCTGAAATTTGGCATTTAGTCTTCATTTGCGGTATAAAACTTTTAATATAAAATTTGTAGGTATAAATCCATGCTTTCATATAGCCCCCATAGAACGGTACCTCCTGATTTTCCGTATTTTGAAGTTCTGACCTCAATATTCCACCGAAATGGATGAAATTTGGTATTTAGTCTTCATTTGGGGTATAAAACTTTCCGTAGGAAATTTGTCGGTATAGGTTCACGCCTTCATATATTCCCCATAGAACGGTATCTCCTGATTTTCGTAATTCTGAAGGTTGTGAAGTCAATATCTCACCGAAATTTCTGAAATTTGGTAGCCTTCATTTGGGGTATAAATTTTTCCTATGAAATTTGTCGGTATAGGTCCACGCCTTCATATAGCCCCCATACAACGGTACCTCCCGATTTTCGGTATTTTGAAGGCTGTGGACTGTATATTTCTGTATTTAGTCTTCTTTTGGTGTAAAAACTTTCCGCCAGAAATTTTTAGGTATAGATCGTCGTTTTGATATATCCCCCATGGAACGGTACCTCCCGATTTTCGGTATTTTGAAGGTTATCCACATTGTTTATAAACGAAAGGAAACTAATTGTTCCATTTTACTTCAATACAACTCTTGGTGGAGGGCATAACAACTTTGACCTGGCCCAACTTAATGGCGTTCTTACTTGTTAATTGTTATATACTCCCTTCGACATTAACCCCACTCCTCAATAATGTTCCAAAGATTTCAAGCTCAATAATATGAAAATATCAATTTTATTGACTGTGTTCTCATGTAGTAAAATGTTATTATTCCCGCATAATACCGACCTCTTCTTTATAAGAACCATCATCAGCATTATTATGTTGTTGGTGTAGCTTAACAAGTCAGGAAACAATTACAAATTGCATTTTGTAAAATTATAGCGGAACAATTGCAATCGCATAGGCAATGATGCAACAAATTGCAATTGCTTAATTTAAATTGACAGCAACAGCAACAACAATCAAAGCAAGAAGGCGACTACGATGGCTGCGACGACAACAATAGTGAAGTTTCAACCAATCGTGTGGCAATCTAAAGAGTTTTCGCCATCATTGCCATCTTTTCATCGTCACTTACAATTCTGTATTATTTAACACGTTACGCTTGAAAGCTTTTCTAACCTGCACATAGTGGACAATTGAAATACTTTTGTAGGGGCCTAAATGTGGAAATGCTATAAGGTGGAACGGAGAATACAAATTATGATTTTTAAATGAGGAATGTAGATTTTAAGAATCAATAAATAGTCACATTTTCAATGATCTATTTTGTTGTGAGAGTATATCTGGTATTAAAGAATATTTTTGATGGAATGTGCCTGTCACTATCGTGGATTTTTATACCCTCAGAATTTATGCTAACGAGGGTGTATACACTTTCATACGGGCAAAATGTGCCTCATCGAAATAATGGTTTTAGACCCCAAGTATGTATGGACGAAATCCGTTTCAGACAATTTGGAGTTGATTTAGCCATGTCCGTCCGTCTGTCTGTCTGGCTGGCTGGTGCGCACGATAACTCTCAAACGGATCAACCGATTCGTTCCAAAATTTGGCTTTCATAATGTTTTGTCCAAACATAGTTAAGTTCGAAGATGGGTTATATCGGTCCACTTCTTCCGGTACCTCCCCACAAAAGTTTGAAAATTTTCGGAAAATTTTAGGCACAATAACTCTAGAATGGAGTAACCAATTTGGTCCATACGTTGCACGTCGCGAAATTTCCGCACAGAAAGTTTCGGAAAAGTTCAGTTTAAGACCTGCTCTCAAATCGCTTTTATTTTTATTTTAACAACTTGTATTAACTGCCCCTCATACGACGGTATAAGTTTCATCAGGGGCAAGTTCATACTTTCTGAGAAAATATCCTGAAAGTTATAAAAACCCCTATGACACCATTTGTAGTGGTTGGAGCGCAAGATAACTCTCGAACGGATCTGCCGATTTTGGCCTTCGAAATATTTTGTCCAAACTTAGTTTATGTTCGAAGATAAGCCATGTCGGTCCACTCTCTGGTACCTCCCCCACAAAAGCTGAAAAATGTTCGGAAAAATTGTGCGCACGATAACTGTTGAATGGAGTAACCGATTTGGTCCATACCTTACACACTATAATATATCTAACAGAATATGGTCTATATTTGTCCACTTCTTCGGGTGCCTCCCACACAATATTTCGAATAAGTTCATTTTAAGACCTTCTCTCGAATCACTTTGATTTTTGCTGAAGCAACTTGCATTCGCTGCCTCAGTTAAGATGGCAAAAGTTTTTTCAGTGGCAAGTCCACACTTCATGAGAAAACAGCCCGAAAGGTGTAGAAACCCCTATGGCACCATATGTAATGGCTGGAGATCACGAATTCGAACTGATCAACCGATTTGGTTCAAAATTTGGCTATCGTTATATTTTGTCCAAACTTAGTTTCAGTTCAAAGTTGGGCAATTCCGGTCCACAACTCCCAGTCAGTACTTCCCCCCCAATATTTAAAAACTTGTCACTAAAATGGTATACCCGATATTTCTTGAACGGGACAACCAATTTGGTCCAAACGTTGCACACTGGTCCCAACCTGCGACAAAAATCGAAAAACCGATATCAGCAAATCTCTGCGACAATTCAGCAAATTGTCTCTAAACATTTCATATTTTAATATTCCAGCACTGTTTTTGTTATTTATAACGGTATTTAACAAAAGAAAACAGAAGAAGTTGACATTTACGTATGATCTCATAAATACTTTAAAAACATCAGTAAGGTAGTGACTTCTTACAAGGCAAGTAACTCACAATTGAAGGGATAAAATTATTTTTTTCGAAATGGAAGTTTTAGTACAAGGTTTTCTAATTACTTTTACATAAAAAATTGTACACATTATACGCATAAAATGTGCTGGAAATCACATTTTGTTTAATACTTTTTTGTGGATTTTTTTTTCCAAGTCCTAAAAATGGAACTTGAGTTTTACTAACTTCGCCATCCTTCGCCACTCTCCAAATTTTTTGAAGAATGTTTGAAATAGTGCCAACTTTACAAGCAATTTGGTTCCAGCTGCATATATTTGCATTTCTGTCTGTGACATTAAAAATACTGACGATGCCTCTGGTCATTTCAGTGAATATGCCGTATTACTGTATTCTCAGTTTCTTCTTTGTTTTGTGTTTTAATTGTTTGTTTTTGTTTTTTCTTTAAAGATTTAAACATTTTTGTTTTGGGATCTAGTTATGAATGTATTTTTTTTCATTTGTATATTTTTGATATATGTACATATGTGTTATGCCACATATAATATGAAAAACAAGTAAAAATGTAAAGTTCGGTCTCCTACCATGAAATATTTTGACCTCATATTTTGTTTCCTTTCCTGTCCACGATACCAGTCGGAGACGTTTTTTGACCACTAAGAACTCCAAATAGCAGATTACAACCAATTTGAACCAAAAATGTAGATAAAAGCCTCAAAATAACTGAAGTGGAGAGGTAACGTAATATGAGGGCTATACCGAAACCTCGACCTAAGACCACAATTTTTGACGCAGAAGGTTTTTGATTATTGAGAACTCCAAATGGCAAATTACAACCAATTCGGGCCATAAATGTTGATAAAATCTTCAAAATACCTGATATCGGGAGGTATAGTAATATGAGAGCTATACCGAAACCTGAACCTAAGACCACAATTTTTGGCGCAGAAGGTTTTTGACCATTGGGAACCCGAAATGCCAAAGTACAGCCAATTAGGCAGGAAAATGTAGATAAAAGCTTCAAAATACCTGAAATCGGGTGGTACCGCTACATGCGGGTTATAGGAAAAACTGGACCCATATTGATGATTTTTTGGCTAAAGTATTTTTTACTTATTTTTGGTATATACTGAAAAAAATCGGATTGATCCGACGATTATAAATATTTTTGTCGCACCTTCCCATACAAGTGGGACCACTGTGCGTTGGATCTTCTTATATATTGTCCAAATTTAGTTTAACTTCTTAAATGGTCCATATCGGTCCTGTTCTTAGGGTACCTCCCCACAAAAGTTCAACATTTGTGTTTAAGTGTTCGAAGGTCTTTTGGAAATGTATACCGATGATGTTCGTTGTGGTCCTGTTTAAAGCGATATTATGTTTTCCGTAGACAAGTCCATGCATTCTGGCATATTGCTTCAACAGACCCACTGAAATGACTAGTGGTATCGAAAAGATATGACTCACAAAAATTAGATCCACTTCCATAATGCACCAATTCGGTCCATTCCTTTAAGTACCTCCTCCACAACACTTAAATCCTAATCCACATTTTTATCGGCAAGCTAAAATGTTCAAAAAGGACCACAAAATTTTGAAAATACCCTAAATACATTCGATCTCTCCGTAGATGATAGTTTCAACTCACATAGACTGAGGGTATATCTCTGTCGGCAAAGCCGACTGATATTTTTTAGCTTGTTTTACATAATTTTTATATTATTTCGAACCATCCTAACATACAACTCTATCCCCAAAACTATGTATGGTTATGTGTATACTCCAATTGTTACGCATTTAATAGCTTCTAAATTAAAGTGCAGCAGCTATTTTGCCGCTACTTTTGCGGCACTATTAAACTTTTCGCGTTACTTCTGCTGTTGCTGATCAACCTACAAGAACAATTATTTCAGAAATATTACAACGGCGAGATGTAAACGTATTCTCTTACAAAATTCGCGCTCAATCACTAATTTGCCGCTGAACTGCTCTACAATAGCCTCGATGAGATGAGCGCGTACGGTTAGACCGCAGGATATAATATAATGATTTATAACGGTTAAATTATAGTTTATAAAAGCTATCAAATGTTCACATGCTACAATATTGACTTTAGAGGATTTTGGTTGTGTGTATTATGGTTTTGATTGTTAGGTTGTTGATTCTTAGCCTTGTGTGTACATGATGCCTGCCTAGCCCCAAAGGATGGTGTGGTTATTATTATTATTATACTGTAGTGGTTATCTCTCATTGGTTGGTCGATTGGAGACACCAATTCATTGTTGAACTTAAATTGATCTAAAACGCATAAATTTCAATTGCCACAAATTGAAATGTTTGTGTTGAATGCATTTCGAGTGCTTCGGTAAATGTTAAAATGTCATCTGAAAACCATAATCATCGTTGGAATAAATTGAATGAATTATTGCTGTAATGCAATGCGTATTAATTTCTTTGTGCAATAATATATTACGTGTAAGTTAATAAATATTTAATAAGTTGGAAGCTGTATATTAGCAAAAGAACACGAGAAGCTTTTAGCGATAGAATTGAAGAGCACGAAAAGTAATGGTAATTGTGAATCTAAAGAAGATAATAATTATAAATTGCAATTCTTCCTGTTTGGTTAAAAATCCTTTAGTTTTGCCGACGTAGCCTATGACAGTTTATCGATTATTAATTTAAATTTGAAAAGTTTTTAGGAGTTTGTGAGGAAGTTATAATAATTGTTCCACTGACAGGTATAACAAAAGAAATATCCGTTAAGTTCGTTCAGGCCAAAATATTTATACCCTACATCATGAGAAAAACTGATTTTTTAATATGTGACTGAACTCTATAAAAAAAACTTTAAAGGAGCCATTGAATAGATGTTTAACAAATCATCGTCTATCTTAAAAATTTTCTTTCTCACTGAAGAAGTTCTAATTAAGAAATTTTACCATACCTATCACAGGGAAGTCGATATAAGAGCTCTTTGAAAATTAAATTCGTTAAAAAAACATTTCATCGGGCTTTTTCGTTATATGGACCTATATGAAAACATGGCCCTTTAGAGATATATTTTAGTCCGAATGTGTTTTTAATAACTAAAACAAATATCAGCCGGCTTAGCCGACAGAGATATACCCTCAGCCGGTTAAATTTGAAACACTTTATTCCAAAAAATGCTTCATACGCACAAAAATGTGGATTAGGATTAAAGTTCAAAAGGATTGCGAAGATAGCACTTAAAGGAATGGACCGACATAGTCCATTATGGAAGTGGATCTTATTTTGGGAGTCATACATTTTCGATATATATCGCGCCCACTAGTCATTTCAGTTGGTCATCGTATAACTTTTGCACCAGTATTCCAGAAAGCATTGACTTGTCCACGGAAAATATAATATCGCTAAGGAGAAACAAATTTAGACAAAGTATTGGGATATCCAATTTGGTTGCTCCGTTCAAGAGAGATCGCGCGTATCCTTTTAGTGTCATTCTTTAAATATTGGGTGGAGGGGGGAGAGAACCGGAAGTTGTGGACCGGTATTACCCATCTTCAAACTAAAACTAAGTTTGTAGAAAATATGAGGAAGACCAAATTTTGGACCAAATCGGTTGATCAGTTCGAGAGTTATCGTGCTCTTCAGGCACTACATGTGGTGCCATAGGGGGTTTTTATGCCTTTCGGGCTGTTTTTTCAAGAACTATAGACTTGCCCCTGAAAAAACTTTTACCGTCGTAATTGAGGCAGCGAATGCAAGTTGCTTTAACAAAAATCAAAGTGATTCGAGCGCAGGTCTTAAAGTGAACTTATCCGAAATTTTGTGTGGGAGGTACACGAAGGAGTGGACAAATAGAGTCCATATTCGATCCTGATATGTATCTGTACCTATATTAGGTTGTGTAAAGTATGGACAAAATCGGTCGCTCCCTTCAAGAGTTATCGTGCGCACAATTTTTCCGAACATTTTTGAACTTTTGTGGAGGAGGTACCTGAAAAAGTTTACCAAATATTACGAAGGCCAAAGCTAAGGCCCAATCGGCAGATCCGTTCGAGAGTTATAATGCGCAGCAACCACTACACACAGTGTCATAGGTGTTTTTTTTGTAACTTTGAGACTATTTTGTCAGGAAGTATGGGTTTGCCCCTGATGAAACTTGTACCGTCGTATGGGGGACAGTAAATACAAGTTGCTACAACTAAAACCAAAGCGATTCGAAAGCTGATCCTAAACTGAACTTTTCCGAAATTTTGTGTGGGAGGTACCCGAAGGAGTGGAGCGATTGAGTCCATAATGGAACCTTATCTAAGCCTGGTAGAAATTTTAGGATGTGCAAAGTATGGGCTAAATCGGTTATTTCCTTCAAGAGTTATCGTGCGCACAAATTTTCCGAAAATTTTCGAAATTTTGTGGGGAAGGTACCGGAAGGAGCGGACGATATGTCCCATCTTCGAACTTAAACTAAGTTTAGGCAAAATATTATGATACCCAAAGTTTTGGTTAGAATCGGTTAACCCGTTCGAGAGTTATCGTGCGCACCAGCCATACAGACAGACGGACTGACATTGCTAAACCGACTCCAAATTGTCTGAAACGGATTTCGTCCAAACATACTTGGGGTCTAAAACCATTATTTCGATGAGGCACATTTTGCCCGTATGAAAGCCTCATAATGCTGAGGGTATAGGGGAGGAAGTTTTTGACCATCGGGAACCCCAAGTGTCAAATTACAGATAATTCGGTCAGAAATTTAAAAGACACCAAAAATTAAGCGTTTATTATATGGACTATCCATGGACCCAAGTCCGCCGAAACACTAAATTTACATTTACACTTGAAACACTACATTTACATTTACACTAGAAACACTAAATTTATATTTACAGAGAATTCGTTCAAAATTTTAAGTAACAACTTGAAAATACGTAGAATTATGCGGTGCTGTTATACGGAAATCTATGTCCAAAATTTTAGCTGCAGATGTTTTTTGTAAATTTATTTACAACCAATTTAGAAAATGTAATTGAAATATTTAAAATACCTAACATCGAGCGGTACCGTTGCCAAAGCGTAGACCTATGGCAACAATTTTTGGAAGAAACGTCTTTTGTCCGGCTAGTAATGCGTTACGAATGTAAAAGCAAACCAAATGAATCGAAAGTCCCAAAAAACCTCCCATTAGTCGAGCCATTTTTAGTTAGACCTCCACTCCATTCCAATTTTTTCAGGACTCCGACTGATTCTTGAGTCCATAAAATTTTTAAACAAACCTAATATACCCTCCATATTATGGTGAAAATTATAAATACATAATGAGGGTTATTCTGAACGAAAATTCCCCGTGAGTATTGTCTCTCCGTCGTTTCAACTTAAATGAGAAAGTGAAAAAACTCACGGGGAATTTTCGTTCAGAATAACCCCAAATAAGTATTTATTTATACATGCACTAAAAACTACAAAAATATTATTCTGGATGATGGGATCTAGTTTCTAGAGCATTTGAAATAAAACACTGTAACTTATTTTTATACCCTCCTCCATAATATGGAGGGTATAATTAAATTTGTCACTCCGTTTGTAACACATCGAAATATTCATCGGAGACCCTATAAAGTATATATATTCTTGATCAGGGTAAAACTCTAAGTCGATATAACTATTTCCGTCTGTCCGTCCGTCCGTCTGTGGAAATCAAGATACAGCTCACAATTTTTAAGATAGAGCTTTGTAATTTGGTATAGAAATTTCTATTACTCCTGGGATGATTGGTATTGCAAATGGGCTATGCCGGTCCACGTTTTGATATAGCCCCCATAGACCGGTACCGCCCGACTTTCGGTA